>NC_092782.1:37094282-37394282 GCF_047496795.1 Chiloscyllium punctatum | reverse complement strand
AAATTATAGGAATATAAAATCAAGATAAATGGGTTATTTTCAGGTTGTAACAGTTAAGTGCCACAGCAATTGGTGCTAAGATTTCACCTTTTTGCAGTCTGTATTCAATACTTAGGTAAGAACACAAGTAGTAAAAAGGACATAAAGGACAAAATTTTAACCATGGTGAGCCCAGTGGTGAAATATGAAGTAAACGCTACTTCAGCTGGCTTAAGTTTTGCTGGTTCTCACATGAGTACAATTGAACTGTAAAGTATCAATGGTATGCACAGGTGATGGGCAATCCTGTGGTGAATTGCAGGCTATGAAGGTGGACAAATAGCTTTTTATCACAACCACAACTTTGCTGCCCAACTCAAGTGCCATCACTATAACACTTACTGAGGGTATGAAGATGGCATGGGTGTTTTTTTAAAATTTAAATTGTATTTGCATTACTTAATTTAATTTCATTCATGTTGACAGCTTCATTATTTGTTGAGGCTTAGTCAGAGATAAATATATTGGTATGTCTCGTCATGATTTCAGGGGAGTTAGAGACTTTGCATTACTGCAGAAGAAACATTTTTGTGTTTTTGCACTTTTTTTTATTGACACCTTTGTTGTTAACATTTTTCATGTTAGTGTCCAGCACTGTATTCACAACTCTGAGAGACTTGGCTGTACTTGCAGAGTTAGCTAGTCTTTCTATACATTCTAAAGGATATTGTTTGAGATTACTCTCAGGGATTATTAAAATGTTATGTATGAATTCAAAGATGACTCAGGCAGCCAAAACTCTAAGATGGATTCACGTGATACAGTACAGATACTATAGTCTTTAAACCTTTTACTTCCTAAGATTTACCACCTATATTATCCACCACCACACCCAGCTTGCCAGGTCATTCCCCCTCTTCACCCTTTATTCCCCCAATCCAAACCTGTTTCCTCCTTTGATTCCTCTTTTACTCTTCCATTTTCCTCACCAAACATTCACCAATGACTTACTTTGCCAATTCTGAGTACCCATACAAGCTGACATTACCCTGTTCTTCTCCCTTACGCCACAGAGTTCAACAAGGAGAAATACTGACCTCAAACAAAACTGCACAAAGCTGACCATTACATTCTAATGAATGTGAATCACATGCTACACGAATGTTGTGCATCACTAATTGTATGATTATGAAGCTAGAATGTAATTATGGAATACAAATGAATGACAAACGAGCAACCACTCTGAGATGGCAATGTCTGACCTGCCATAAACATACCACAAAGTTAATCATTAAGTTTGTACCCACCTTTGGGAATATGGAATTTTATCTCCGGCCTAAGAAAAATATAATTTTGCCCCGGCTAAGTGAATCATTGCTAATAAGCATGGAACCCAAGGCAAAAAGGACTAAGTGCAATGAAATATGAAGGCTAACATGATAATTTAGTGAATCTGAGATTATTTTAAAAATCCATAACAGACTAGCACTCAACTTGAATGCAGAACATTAAAATTGCAACCTTTTTTGGGAGTCTAGGTAACAGAAACTGTAGCGAGTCATTATCTGTTCATTTAATGAAAGTGAATAGGTGTTAATCACGGTAGCAGGAAACTAATTTAGCAGCAACAATTTGGGTCTGAGTCAGCACTCTTATGCTGCAGTGGTAGTGTCCCTACCTTTGAGTAATGAGGCTGTTACAGAGGTGTGTAATAACATCACCGATCAGGCTGATTAAAAAGTAGGTTGGGTGTAAGTCAGAGGCCCTCATGCTGCAGTAGTAGTGTTGCTATCCCTGGACCAGGAGGCCTGAGCTCAGTCCCACCTGCTCCAGAGATGTGTAATAACATCACTGAGCAGATTGATTAGAAAAAATAGGTTGGGTGTGAGTCAACCATTCTCAATAAGAGTTAGGTTTTGCTATTGTGGAGTGAGGCAAGACCTGTATCTGATGAGGTACAAGTGCTATTTTGGGAATCTGGTGCAGAGGGAGACAAGATGGGCTACTTTATGTAGTATCTTCCAACCTCAGGGAACTTATGCAAGTTCAAAACTTTATTAGATGAGCACTTAAGTTTTTTTTCTCTCTGAATGTGGGTCATAAATTCAACTGATACAGGCATGATACAAGTATTGTCACAAACTTACACCTGAACTAACTAAATTTCTTTGTATAACTACAGACGACAGTTAAATTAATTAGATAGTGGAGTTCAGGTCATAACTGAGAGCCTCAGCTGTTGCAACTATCAATAGTTTTAAGGTTCTTGCAACCTGTGGGTATTAAAGGAGGATTGTTGGGGGAATGAGTAAACTGCCTGTGACACTGTTGTATTGTATATCACTCAAGTTTGGGGAAGTAGAAATAAATGTAGTCAAAGTAGAGGAAAAGATTTTGTTCTCTCAGCTCAGTGTGAGAATACCAAAACCTGTGCTGCCTACCCAATGCCAGTGTGACCTTTTACAGTTCTGGAAAGGAACATGGAAAATGTCATAAAACATTATTTTGTGAAAGGAAAATAATACTTAACCAAGTGATTTTTTTGAAGACGACATGCTGTGGATGAAAGGGGACTAGTGGGTGTACTATAATTAATGTTCAGAGATATTTCAGAAGATGCCAAGTCAAATAGTTGCTGCAGACAGTAAGAGCTCATGGTGTGAAGGGGTAACCTACTTGAATGGATACAACATTGGCTAACTAACAAGAAACAAAGTGCACATATATGAATGGGTAATTTTCTGGCCGACAAAATGAAACGAGTGCTTTGACACAGACAACAGTTCTAGGACTTTAATACAATTTATGTAAATGTCTTAGATGAAAGGATCAAAGGTATGGTTATTAAATTTGTTGATAACACAAACATAGGTAGGAAAGTAAGTTGTGAAGAGAAGATAAAGAAGCTACAAAGTGATATGCTGTAGTTAGGTTAAGTGATTGGGCAACGTTCTGGAAAATAGAATATAATGTTGTAAAGTGTGGCATTACTTTCATTAGCAGGAAGTATCAAAACAACATATCTAAACGTAGAGGTTGCAGAGCTCTGACATGGGTTCTAGATGTGCATGAATTACAAAAGGTTAATCTGCAGGTACAACAATAATTAGGAAAGCTACAGGACGTGTTGTTCATTGCGAGGGAATACGAAGTGCTGTTTGATATTGTAAACTTCAGAACTTTAATAACTATTCATAGATTGAAAAAAGCAGCAATAACTCTCTCTGAAATAAATTATTAAGGGACAATGATAAACTTATACAAGACTTGAAAGCAATTAGCCATGCCTTGGAGAAGGAGTTGAAGCTACATGAACATAACTGTTCTAACAACTCCTTGATAAAAAAGCTGTCTTATGCCACAAGGACAATTGATAATCTGCAGAAGAATTTAAGGAGTAAACTGCAGAAAAGCTGCATCTACAAACAGTCAGTGCTAAACAAAAAAGGAACAAGGAAGGTATTTCTGATAAGACAACAAGCTAAAGACTTGATGGTTCCAGAAGAGTAGTCAATATTGTGTATGAAAGAATCTAAAGAATCATCAACAATGTCATACCACAAACTTGAAGGATGGAAAGTTGTATAAGAATTCAGCTCCAGGACTCATCAGTAACAGAACTCTGGTAGACAACATTGCACAAGGATTGAATCCTGGACATATCCAGAGACAGACTGTATGTCAGAAATGTAGCTAAACTCCACGATTAATTGGGTACTAGCCAAGTTGAGTTGTGAAGTTTAACTTGCTTATTTGAAGGGTCTCATTTTGGTTGTTACGTGCAATAAAATTTATATAATTGTTTCAGTATTTGACTGTTTGTAAGATTTCTTGATAAGTAACCAAATTAAAGACAGGTTGTGGATATTTACCCACAACAGTGTTCAATAAAAGGTCTCCTTATTTAAAAGATGTAAAGGCATTGCAGCAATATCCAAAATGTATAGATTCGTCTTATGAGAAAAGGTTAGATGGGCTTGGCTTGTATCTGTTAAGAGTTTAGAGTAAGAGGAAGATTCATTTAAACAAAAGATCCTGAGGCATCTTTACAGTGTAAGTATGGAAAAATGTTTCTTCTTCTCAGAGTTTATAGAGCTAGAAGTCACTATTTTAAAAAGGAGTCAGACAAAAACAATTTTTTTCTCCAGAGAGCTGTGAATCTTTGGAATACACTTCTTTGAAAGGCAGTTTTGAAGCTTTTTGAATCTTCTTAAGGCAGAGATAGATCTTAAGCAAGAGGTTGAAACATTATTGCAGGTAGGTGTGAATGTGGTGTAATCAGATCAGCCAAACTCCTAATGAATGGTACAGCAGATTTGAGAGGTCAAACAGCTTACCTCTGTTCCTAATTTGTGTGTTGTCAGGGGCTAGAGCTTTTGTACTCAGTGCTTTCAGTCATTTCTTGTCAGAAGTGAATTAGCTGAAAATGAAATTTCAGATGCTGAAGACCTCAAGAGGAGGCTGAGATGGGTTGTCTACTCCGCATTTCTGGCTGAATTTACTTGCAAATGCTTCAATCCTGGCTTTTGCACTGATGTTCTGGACTCCCAATTCATTGGGAATGTTTGCAGAGCCTCCTCTTCCCAAGAGTTGCTTAACTGCCCACCACTATTCCAAACTGGATTTAACAGGGTTACATGTCTGCTTTGATCTACTTGTTCGACTTTAGAGCCCTTTGAATTACATGTTGCTTGGCATGCAATTCTGCCTGATAGCTTCACTAGGTTGACATCTCATTTCAAGGTGTGACTGTTTCTTCTGCATGCCTTCCTAAATTCTTAAAAATTGATTCTTATCTCAGCAAAACTGCAATCCTCAAAAGATCTGCTTCAGGAACTATTTTGTCTGAATAGCCAATACCTGCAACAAAAAAACTACTTTTTTGTTAGTATTAGAGGGCAAAGCATCAATGCTACCACAATTAATTTTCAGACGCAAAGCTAAGAAACTTGGAATGACAATCTTGTTCGGTGGTCTGAAAGGTAGCCAATCTACTAACCTGTAGTTTGAAGCCATATGATCATTTTGCACCTTGCATTACCAACTTTCAAAATAGAGATGCAATATTGGGCAGAAACTCTTTGGATTTTTGAGAACAATAAAATATGCAGAATATAGAAAAGTATTTAAATAGTGTCTAAAGTCATTCAAATGTCTCAATTATTTGTAAAAAATAATCCCTATTTTAAATGACAGAAGAACTGTACAATGAGGAATCAGACCATAATTGTTGATCATTGTGAGAAATAGGACAGTTATAGTCATTGTGCAAAATCACTGATGGTTGATAATGGTAGGAAGTTACAGTCTCAGAGAATCAATCATATTGAAATATGCAGTAGTGATGAACCACTATGGAAACTGATCACAGCAAAATGAAATATGTGTAAGTCACGTTTATAATATATCAAAAATATCACTGTAGCTCAAGATAGGAAGCCATCGCCTTAAATAATAAGCTCCATTTGAAATGGAATTGAAAAGGAAATTAACAAGGAAAACATACCAGAAAATTACTACCACATATTATACTACTGTAAAACAAAAAAATGAGCACAAATTCAGTGAGTCTACAGTAAGTTAGTGCAGAGACCTATTCTGAAATTACTCCAGCAAGGAGCTGAATGTCGGTTGGAGCTGATGCAAGGTATTATGGAAGCCTACTGCCATGGCAAATAATACCTAGTAAGCAAAAGATGTCATAGCAGTTTGTTGTGGGGAAGAAATTTGTAATAAATGTGACTATCTCCACAAATCCCACAAAGGTAAGAATTACATCACGAACATGTCATCAAATCCATTTGTCACTACAGTGGGGAGCATATGAACATACAAATTAGGAATAGGAGTAGGTCCTTTAGTCTCTTCAGCCTGTTCTATCAATAAAAAAGATCATTGTTGATTTGGTTATCACCTCAATCTCCAACTCGCAAGTTCATAAAATTATAAGAAATAATAGCAGAATTAGGCTATCCAGCCCATCAACTCTGGTCCGAATTTGACCATGGCTGATATGCTCCTCACCCCCACTTTCCTGTCTTTCCTCCATATCCCTTCAATATCCCATTACTAATTAAAAATCTGTCTAACTCCTTAAATTTACTCACTGTCCCAGCATCCTCCCCTCACCTTTGGGGTAGCGAATTCCACAGATCCACAACCCTTTGCGAGAAGTAGTTTCTCCTCAACTCTGTTTTAAATTTGCTACCCCTTCTCTTAAGACTATGACCTCTCATCCTAGAATAGCCCACAAGAGGAAGCTCCACATCTATTTTATTCACATCTCTTATCATCCTGAATACCTCAATTTGATCTCCTCTCATTCTTCTAACTTCCAGAGAGTATAGGCCTAAACTGTTCCATCTCTCTTCATACAACAAACCCATCATCTCTGGAATCAATCTAGTGAACCTCCTCTGAATTGCCTCCAATGCCACCCCATCTTTCTTCAAATAAGCGGACCAAAACTGTGCATAATATTCCAGGTGCAGTCCCATCAATACCTTCTATAGTTGCAACAATATTTCCTTATCTTTACATTCTAGTCCTTTAGCTACAAAAGACAACATTCCATTTGTTTTCTTTATTATCTGCTGTGCCTTCATGCTAGTTTTCTATAACTCATGAACTTACCTGATATCTTTTTACTCCTTGCTTATCAATTTTTTTTAATCTCTGCCTTAAAATTATTCAAACGGTCTGCATCTGCAGAGTTCCAAAGGCTCTCAAAAAGCACATAATTTCTGCCTTAAGTGGACAATTATTTCTAAATAGTCAACCCTTGTTTTAGGTTCTCCTACAAGAGAAAACATTCTTTCCAGATCCATCCTGTCAACACCCCTCATAATTACATATGTTTCAAGCAATCAACATGCTGTACCTGCATACAAACTTCTGCAATTTATGCACACAGACACCTTTGCATCTCAGAGCTCAGCAATCTCTCGTTATTTAATTAAAATGTTTCCTTCTTATCCCTTCTGCAAAAATGGATGACTTCAATTTCTCACATAATACTCCATTTGCCAGATCATTGCCCTTCACTTAATCAATCTATAGTTCTTCCTTACGCCAACTTCACAACTTATTTTCCTGTCATTAGAAAATTTAGAAACTATACCTTCAGTTCCCTCATTCACATCATTTATGTAAAATGTAAAAGGTTAGGGCCCCAACTCTGATCCCTGTGACACACCATTTGTTACACATTGCCAACCATAAAACGACCCATTCGTGTCCACTGTTTCTATCCATGTGAATAAGTTCCCTCTATACAATGAGCTTCCATTTCTCGCAATGTGTTCATTTGGCATTTTATCAAATCCAAGTATATTACATTCATTTGTTCCTATTTATCCACAGCATGTTATTTACTAGAAGAACTCTAATAAATTGTTAAATATAATTTCTTTCTGCAAAACTGTGCCGATGCCACCCAATTACCTTGAATTGTTCCAAGTGTCCTACTACAATATTAGTTCACCAATGGCAGATGATTAGCTATTTGGCCTGTAATTTCCTGCTTTCTGTATCTCACTCCCTTTTTGAATAAAGAAGTCATATTCATTTATTAATTTCCCATTAATAGGAAATTTCCCCATATCTTCAGAATTTTGGAAAATTAAAACGAACATATTGACTATCTCTCACACTGTATGTTCTGAGGGTGAAATCCACCAGCTTACAGCTCCAATATTTTGCTCAGCCCTTAAACAGAAATTGGGTTGAGTGACCTTTTGACCTAAAATGTTAACTCTGACTTCTATCCTCAAATGCTGCCACACATGCTGAGCTTTTCCAACAATTTCTGTTTTTGTTTCCGATTTACAGCAATTTGCAGATATTTTTGGTTTTTACTTTGCTCAATACTACTTGCTTGGTCACTGTAATTGTCTTGATTTTTTTCAGTTCTTCATTGACAAGTAACATCCCTAAAGTATCCTGTACAATGAAGACTGATATCTATCATCTCCTTATTTTCCCCATCATTTTCCAGATTCACTTTTTATATAGAACTATTGGCCACTTCATTAACCTTTCTTTTTAACATGTGTAGAGAAACTTCTTTTTATACTTCTAGCTAGCTTTCACTTGTACTGTAACTTTTCCACTCCTTAATTAATCTTTTACTTAATCTTTGTTTTTTTAAAAAATGTTCTATTATTAATACCATCACTGTTTTTCTTTATTTTGCTCATTTCTGTTTGGAACAGTGAGCTGAATTGAAAATCGAACATTGAACAGCAGCTTTTTTTGCAAAGGAGAGAGCAACCAAAATTGAATATGGGAACAATCCTGGAAAGATAATTGCAGGTTAATATTGTTCTAAGAATACTGCAGATGCTTTGGCACCAAAATATGCTATGCTCAAAGCCTGACAGCTGGTTAGATATTGCATTGTTCAATCAATGGGAGAAACTGTAGACTGAACTAGTTTTGACTGGATTTTTTTTTGGGCAGAAGGCTATGTACTTGGAAGCTTCTGGACTGGAAAGCTGTGCTTTTGAGTTTTATTTGCTATAAGTTTATATTCAGTTAAAGAATTGTTGAATATTCTGAGAAAAGAATCTCAGTTTATCAAAAATAAGTAAATATTCCATGGAGCCTGCTGAAAGCTGTTTGCATTGACCACTGATTTCAGAATTCAATCAAGATACAATCCTATATGCTTGTAATACAATGCATTGTTCAAGGATTCTACTAATACCCAGTAGTCCTTGTTGAAATGGGTTTGAAGTGGCAAATTATAGTGTTGTCTTTTCTAATTTATCCTGTAGCTGTGTCTGTCAGAGAGACAGAGAAAGCAAGAACAGAGTTACAGTATTAGTAATAACTTGTTAATTTCTGTTTGAGTTATAAACTTGGTGTCTGATATCTATTACTGTTAAAGTCTTGTTAGGAACAATTGGGCAATTTTGAAGTTTATCAAATGTTTTAATTTCACAGTGTAGCAAATCCAGTGTCAGTGAGTCTGATTTTATCTGGTTTGAATCCTTGTGTGGTGACACTAGCCCATTTTCTGATGTGTCAAACATCTTTACACATTATATGCTTTCTCTTTAAGTTGGACACTCTTTTTTAACTTTTTTAGTTAATCATAGATGGTGGGTTCTCCCCTTGGACATTTTGTTTTATGTTGTATCTATTTTATGTATTCTGAGGTATCGCCTGAAATGCCTGCCAAAGTCTTGCTGTTGACCGATTCATTAACCAAATTTGCCAGTTTGCTTTAGCAAGCACTGCTTTCATGCCCTCACAATTGCCCCCAAGTTTTAAATATTGGTCTTAGATCTGTTCTTCTCTCTCAAAGTGAATATAAAGTACAATCTTTTTATGATCATTGTCAATATTCATGACTATTACCATGCTTGCTCCTTGCAAGATATTAGCAAATCATTGTAAAATACATTGGAAGTTGTGTTACTGAATGAGGCAAGACATCTCTATTTGTTCAAAATGAATGTTGACCAATTACTTTAAGGGAAGAAAAACGTGTAACTTTAAAACAGAAAAGGAATCTCATCAGTGAGAAGATAGTGGGTTTGGCAGTGACTAGTTAAAGTAGGAGAAAGTGAGGATTGCAGATGCTGGAGACTCAGAATTGAAAAGTGTGGCACTGGAAAAGCACAGCAAGTCAGGCAGCATCCAAGGAGTAAGAGAGTCGACCTTTCGTGCATAAGCCCTTCATCAGGAATATGGAGGAGATAGGGGACTGAGGGATAAATAGGGGAGTGGGGGTGGAGCTGGGAGGAACATAGATGGGAAAGCGATAAGTGGATTCAGGTAGAAAGCAATAGTGATAGGTCAGTGGGGAGGGTGGAGTGGATAGCCAGGAAGGAAGATGGATAGGTAGGACAGATCGAAAGGAAGGTGCTGAATTGGAGGGTTGGATCTGGGATGAGGTGGGAGAGGGGAGATTTGGAAACTAGAAGTCGATCTTGATGCCATGTGGTTGAAGGGACCCAAGGGGGAAGAGGAGGTGTTTTTCCTCCAGTTGTCGGGTGGCTTGGATTTGGCGGTGGAGGAGGCCCAGGACTTGCACGTTTTTGGGCGAGTGGGAGGGGAAGTTGAAGTTGACCTGTCCTACCTGTCCATCTTCCTGCCCACCCTACCTGCCGACCTATCATTATTATCTCCCACCTGTATCCATCTATCGCCTTCCCCTACCCTGAGTCCCATCCTTCACCCCTCTCTCAGCCCCCTTCCCCCTCCACATTCCTGATGAAGGGCCTATGCCTGAAACGTGATTCTCTTTCTCCTCGGATGCTGCCTGACCTGCTGTGCTTTTCCAGCACCACACTTTTCGACAATGATTGGTCATCAAGAGTTCCAAAGGTGGGAAAGACTGGGGGAGGTGTCAGTGGTGAGTTGGAGTTCAGTTTAATAGTTATCCAGAGTTAAAGTAGGCTTTTAAATCTTCTAGTTTATCCTAGGTAACTATCAAATTTAAGAGACACAGAAAAGTTCATGCTCGGAATTTATTAGACTCTTTCTTTTAGATTAGATTCCCTACAGTGTGGAAACAGGCCCTTCAGCCCAACAAGTCCACACCAACCCTCCGAAGAGCAACCCGTCCATATCCACTCCCCTACATGTACCCCTTCACCTAACACTACAGGCAATTTAATATGGCCAATTCACCTAACCTGCACATTTTTGGACTCTGGGAGCTCCCGGAGGAAACCCACACAGATACGGGGAGCATGTGTAAACTCCACACAGACAGTTGCCTGAGGCGGGAATTGAACTCTGGTCTCTGGCGCTGTGAGACAGCAGTGCTAACCACTATGCCACCTTGGTGGATAGTTACAAACACGGGAGTTGCCATTGGAGAATTCAATTTCCTGGGCTATTCCAATGGACTCTGCTGTGATTTTGATGCACAACAGTCTCTGCTGATCTAATGACTCAGGTCATTGAGCTACAAGGTGAAAAAAAACCAAAATTGCTATTAAGAATCTGTTAATTTCTACATGTACTCTTGCTTATATGGTTTCTAAGTGTCTGAGAGGGGATATTGGAGTGAGTATGGCCAATCTGAATAGTTGTCTGAAAATGAGCAAAGATGGAGGTTAAAGAAGTTGGTATTGCATAGAAATGTATAGAATTTGCAGGGTTGAAGTAGTGTTGTAACATATAGTTTATAGTAACATAAAATGTTTATTGTGCAGGGTGCTTTTAGCCATGTTTCTCACAGCTTCATTTAAATGCAGTATATCAGACTTCCAGTAGGCAAATCACTGCCACAGTGGGGTCACAAAAGGTAACTGTAGAAATTATTTTTAGAAGCCGAAGTTTTTCATTTTACCTTTCAAACTACCTGAAGTAAAAAATGATTTACTTCTATTTGTTTTATACTTTCTTAACTCCATTTTCTTCTAAGTGCTTACTTGACATTTAAGACCATTGATGTCTGTGTCAGGTGATTTTGATTTCAGGCAATTTTGGTTTCAGGCATTAGTCCAATTTCAACAGATAATCTATACTGACTCTTGCATTGTGAAAGATGTCATAAATGAATGGGGTGTGGGGAAACTCATAGACAGGCTAGATGCAGGAAGAATGTTCCTGATGTTAGGGAAGTCCAGAACTAGGGGTCACAGTCTAAGAATAAAGGGTAAGGTATTCAGGATGGAGATGAGGAAGAATTTCTTCACTCAGAGTTGTGAACCTGTGGAACTCTCTAGCACAGAATGCTCTCAGGGCTAGTTTGTTAGACATATTCAAGAGGAAGCTGGAAGTGGCCCTTATGGCTAAAGGAATCAAGGGGTATGGACAGGAAGTGGGAATGGGATATTGAATTTACATGATCAGACATGATGATGCAGGCTTGAAGGGCTGAATTGCCTGCTCCTGCACCTATTTTCTATGTTTCTATGTTTACAAATGGGATACTGATCAGATCACCAGTGGGTGTGTTCATAAAAGAACTAATAAAAATGTTTAAAGACCATCAACCATAAGAAATAGGAACAGGAATAGGATTTTCAGCCCCTCAGGCCTGCTCTGCCATACCATTGGATCATGGCTGATTGACACTCCTCACGTCCACTTTCCTGTGTTTTCCCCGTAACACTCAATTCCCCTACTAATCAAGAATCTATATATCTCAGTCTTAAATATACACAAAGATCGTGCCTTCACACCTTTCCAGGGGAAAGATTTTGAAAGTCTCTCAACTTTCAGGAGAAAAAAATCCTCCTCAAATTAATCTTAAATTGGCGTCCCATTATTCTGAGACTATGCCCTTATGGTCTTAGACTTTCCTATGAGGGGAAATATCCTCTCAGCATTTACCCTGTTAAGCCTATATGGTGCAATGAGATCACCTGTCATTTTTCTAAACTTCAGTGAGTCAAGCCCAACATGCTTAACCTTTGCTCCTAAGACTATCCCTCCATACTATGTATCATCCTAGTGAACCTTGTCTGAACTGCCTCCAACTAAATGATATCTTTACTTAAATAAGGGGACCAAACCTGTTCTCAGGACTCCAGATCCAGTCTCACCAGCACTTTGTACAGTTGCAGTGAGACTTTCCTACTCCTTGAAATCATGGCCAATATTCCATTTGCATTCCTGATTACCTGTGTGCTTGCATTCTGTGTTCTGTGCACAAGTATGCCCAAGTCCCTGTGTGTTTCAGTTTTATGCAATTTTTCTCCAATTAAACAACATTTTGTTCTTTTGTTCTCCCTCTCAAAATGTACAATTATACTTTATCCCACATTGTACTCTATTTGCCAGGTTTTTCTGTCCACTTACTTAACCTATCACCATCTCTCTGTAAACTATTTCTATCCCTCTCACAACCTGCCTATCCACTTATTTTTGTGTCATCTCTAAATATGTCTATAGCACATTTGCTTTCTTTCTTCAAGTCATTCATATATATTGAAGTAGTTGCGGTCCCAGCACTGATCCCTATGGAACCTCACTGGGGTGGTCATGGATCCCAAACCTGAAGAAGAATCTCTTCTCTCCTCTCGCTGTTTCCTGTCCATTAGGCAATTCCAAATCCATGTCAATATACTACCTCCAATACTTGTAACTTAACATTTTGTGAGGTACCTAGTCAAAATGCCTTCTGAAAGTCAAAATTTAAATCATCTGGTTCCTCTCTATCCACTCTGGTTGAGACTTCCTTGAAAAACTTGAACAATTTAGTCAGACACGATTTCCCTTTCATGAAGCCATGCTGACTGTTTAGATTATGATTTTGCAAATGGTCTGCTAATCAGCCTCAGTTACCCACTTTCTGCCTCACTGCTTTTTTGAATAGGGATGTCACAAGCAGTTTTCCAATCTTCTAGTACTTCTCCAGAATCCAATGATTGCTGTAAAATTACAACCAATGCATCTATTATCTCTGTACTTACCTTTTTTGGATCCTAAGATGCAAGCCATCAGGGCCAGGGGACCCATGCGCCTTTTGTCCCATTAGTTTGTTTATTATTATAATTTGGTGATGGTACTTAATTCCTCCTCCGTACTCAATAGTATTATAAAATGCTGAAAATGTGTTGCTGGAAAAAATGCTCAAAATATCTTCCACCATAAAGACTGATGCAAAATATCTGTTAATTCTTCAGCCATTTCTTTGTTCACCAAAATTGTCTTCCCAGACTGATTTTTAAGGGGCCTATGTTCATTTTGACCTCTCTTAAAGAAGCTCTTTTTGTCAA
Source organism: Chiloscyllium punctatum (assembly GCF_047496795.1). Lineage (NCBI taxonomy): Eukaryota > Metazoa > Chordata > Chondrichthyes > Orectolobiformes > Hemiscylliidae > Chiloscyllium > Chiloscyllium punctatum. The sequence goes on along the minus strand of NC_092782.1, from coordinate 37,380,618 downwards.
TTTTTACAATCTTGCTAGTTTTCCCTCATGGTTTATTATCTTTTTAGTCCTCCTTGGCTGGATTCAGAATTTATCCCAGTCTGAGGTTATCACTATCTTTGGCTTTCTTCTGTGCTTTTTCTTTCAACTTAATACCCATCTTAACTTCCTTGGTTAGCCATGGCTAGTTTATCCCTCTCTTAGAATCTTTCCTCCTCACTGCGATGTACTTTTGCTAAGAGTCATGAATAACCTCCTTAAATATCTACTAGTGTTTGCTTACTCACATTCTTGCTTATCTATTCACCTAGTTCACTCTATCCTCATTTTATTGCAATTCCCTTTAAGTTAAAGATAGTTGTTTCTGACCCAAGTTTCTCACTCTCAAGTTGATTATAAATTCTATCATGTTGACTACCTAGAATTTCTCCTGAAAATGTGTTGCTGGAAAAGCGCAGCAGGTCAGGTAGCATCCAAGGAGCAGGAAAATCGACGTTTCGGGCATGAGCCCTTCAGCCCTTCCTGAAGAAGGGCTCATGCCCGAAATGTTAATTCTCCTGCTCCTTGGATGCTGCCTGACCTGCTGCGCTTTTCCAGCAACACATTTTCAGCTCTGATCTCCAGCATCTGCAGTCCTCACTTTCTCCTACCCAGAATTTCTCCTTCAACCAACATCTACAAAACACATTAACTAGTCAATCTTCCTGTCATTTACTGCCTATGTTTGCCTGCAAAGCTAGTCACTACAGTTTAGATTAGATTTGATTCCCTACAGTGTGGAAACAGGCCCTTCGGCCCAACAAGTCCACACTGACCCTCCCAAGAGCAACCCACCCAGACCCATTCCCCTACACCTAACACAATGGGCAATTTAGAATGGCCAATTCACCTAACCTGCACATCTTTGGGCTGTGAGAGGAAACCGGAGCACCCGGAGGAAACCCACACAGGCACAGGGAGAATGTGCAAACTCCACACAGACAGTTGCCCGAGGCGGGAATTGAACCCAGGTCCCTGGCGCTGTGAGGCAGCAGTGCTAACCACTGAGCCACCATGCTTTAAAAGTATTATATTTAGGATTTGCATTCAAATTCATTTGAGTAATGATACAGTATTTTTGTAATTATCTAATATTAAAATAGCGACAGACCATTCATAATATTTTTGCTTATTACTATGAAACTGTTAATAAATTTCTTTCCTAGATCAGTCATAATAAAGTCAGTAATGGCCACATTAGCAATAAAAATTATTGATTCTAGGATAATTATTTATTGCAGTTGGAGCTGTGCAGGATTGAATGTACTGTGTTGCATTGAAGCCAAGGAAAAATAGGTGTTTTGCTCTTTCAACTCCACTGAGAAAATGTTTTGTATTATATTCCAACATGATGTGCTTTTATGAAGTTATGTGCTTTGAGTGGTCAACTGTACCTCAAATGTTTGAAGTCAGAGGACTTACTCTAACTGTATTGCCTTCAGAAACTTTGACACTCAGGCTTAAGGTATGTTTTGTTGATTCCTCTGATACCAAGAGCAGAGATTTCAGACTCAAATATAAAAATTGTCCCAGTCAGAAATTTTCCAACCTGTTTTTACTAGGTTGAGGGACAACCAGCAATGAACTTATTTCTCACCCTTCTAAGCCACTTGTTCTAAGTGATGCTCCTTACTCATGCTGTTGTGCCACTTTGCTGAATTTGGGTTATTTAAAATGTAGAGACTTCCAGCATGCTTTAAATTGGTTAGCTACACTGGAAAATGTATGGCAGCCTCCAAGTCTGCTGAACAAATAAGACAGTCAACATTTGATGCATTTCAGATGAAAGACCAAAACAGCAGTCTTGACAAGCCTTGGGTGAATCCCTAAATGCCTTAAAATGAATAACAAATTGGACTTTCATCAAACAGTTTAATATTGTGATGATTATATAATTATATTTACAATGGATCAATGTAATCAAAGCAAAATGTATGTCTACAAACTTTGTGTGTGTGTGTAAAATATGTCGATATTTTGTGTGTATATAATACTATCTTTAATATAATGAAACTTCAAAAGGTGCATCATTGAAGCATTCTAAAAAAAAGGAAATAATTGAACCACATACAGATATTTGGTCAGATGACTTTACTAAAGAAGTAGCTTCACTAAGTGCCTTAAAAGAGGAAAGCAAGGGAGGGGCATAAGGAGAGAATTCCAGAGCTTGGAGTTTGAGTCATTGAAGGTGCAACCACCAATGGTAGAGCAATATGATTGGAAATGCAGGAGACGCCAGAATTAGAAAAACAGACAATTGAGAGTTGTAAGGTTAGATAAAATTAGAGACAGGAAGAGAAAACACTATGGAGAGATTCAAAAACAAGGATTATAATTTTAAAATCAAGACATTGCTCATTTGGGAGAGAATGCAGTTCAGTGAGTGCTGGAGTGATAGGTTAACAGCACTTTCTGTCAGCTAAGACTCAAGGGCTGGGTTTTGAATAGCCTCAAGTTTAAAGACAGTAGAGTATGAATGACCAGCATGTTGGAACAAATGAGTTGAGGGTGCACGAAAGGTTGGAAAAGAATCTCAGCAGCAGATGAACAGAGATGGGGTGAAGTCCAGCAATGTTCTGAAGGTGAAAATGGACAGACAGAAAATATAAGGTCACAAACCACACCTCAGGATGAAATATGACACCAAACTAGTGAACATACTGGTTTATTGTATGTTCAGAATACAATAGTTAGGGTACAGAAGTATGTGGCAGGAACTTAAATAATGGTTTTAATCTTCTGAATATTGGAGGGATTTTCTCTTCATCCAGGATAAACTACCTGATAACATAGCAATGGTGGAAGAGTAGAGAGAGGGTCGACTGAAGTAGGGCTGAGCATTGCCAGTAAGAACTAACAACAGGCCCTCGACGATGTTGTCAAGGGCAGTATGTAGATAAGAAATGAGAGAGGCCGACAATTGATTCTCAGCTCAGTCTAGATATTCCCATAAACTTCCAAAGTAATGCTTAATTTGATTGTCTTTCAACTAAAAGTAAAACATATTTACTGTTTTCTTAATCAGAGTTCCAAATAGTGGCATGTCACTTCATAAGAGTAAATACAGAATTAGTTGGCTTGTATGAAGGTAAATATTATGACACCGAGAATGATCCAGAACTCAAATTATTGTAAAATTAGGCTTCACAATATTAATAAGATCATGTCAGAAACAGTGAGACCAATATTGAAATTAATTCAACTAAAACCAAAATACTGCGGAGAGAGAAACAGAGTTAATGTTGAGTCAACTTCAGTTCTAAAGAGTCATAGTAAATTCTCTTTCCTCTAACAAGCTGACTAATCTCCTATCCACAAACTTAAAAATTCACCAAATCATTGAAGGCCTATTCACTTCAATAATCCCCAGAAGTTATTTCTGTGAAATAGTTGCTGATATTATATTAAGACTAGTTTCTTCTGGTCTTAATTTTTATTATGGACCATACACACTCGGGCCAAAAGTCTTCGTTAGTTTGTGCAAGTTTAATCAGCCCAAACCAAATGAAATTGGCAATATATTATCGAATTGTAAATGCAAATTTGGTCAGTTGTAAATCAACGCTGGTTTAAAAAAAACATTAAAATAGAAACCCTCAACATTGGTCATGTCCCCATATTAAAACAAGAAGGATGGCCAGTTTCTGCATTCTACATGGATCTTTAAGCTTGTTTTTCTCATTAGGAACACAAGCAAGAATAGCCAACTTTAAACATTTGATAAAAACATTTAATTTACTGAAGAAAAATTGAACAATATACACCAATGAAACAAGTAATAATTTACGATCCTAATTTTCAATGATTTAAGATCAAATTGCTCAGAAAGGGAGGGCTAGACAATAAAATAAAATTTATTTTAATAAAAATTTTACAGCGATATTGATAAAAGTCACCATTCTTAAGAAAGAATATTTTTCATAAAAACAAAAACAAATTACATTTTATTAGACTTTTGATTGTGCAAGTGCATGGAAGATTTTATAGGTATCTAAAAATTGCCCTCAAACTCAACATAAGAATGATAAATTTAATTTTTAAAAATATTGTTTGCAAAATAAAGCTATACTTCATTGGTCCTTCACTTTGTGCACATGCACAAAAATCAGAACCTCTCCTATGAGGGAGGCATGGAGTGGGGAAATTGGAGTAACAAACCTGTAAATCTTCAGTGAAATTCATCAATTAGCAATGAAAACATTTAACTCAATAAATCTTTTCCATATCACAACTACTAGTCCCATGACTTATCTGCTTCAGACAAATCATAAAATGTAATATTTGACCTCAGTCAACCTCATCTAGTCAGTATTTGGTATGCTACATTTTACCTAAATAGCTTCCAGTTAACAATGCAAATCCTCTTAGATTATATTTTTGATAGCAAATCAACACACTACAGGTGGAATTCTTCTAGTCCCTGAAAGACAGGGGAACGTTGTGAATCAGTTAGGTAAGTATGTCAAGATTGGAAAATGAGATTCTCAACTTTGAGTAAGTGTCTAATTATATACCCAAGGTTTGAAGGGCCAGATGAGAATCTCACTATTGAGTGACAAGAGATTCATTTGCATGCACTGAGATCTCATGATAATGTGTTGTCAACTCATTTATATACAGTTTGCTCTTCCTCCCATGCCAAAGAGAAACTAGATGGTTACAATTCCTAACATTAAAGTTTGAGCAGGTGACTGACAGCTCCAGTTGCTGCTTAATCATCCAGGCCTCCATCTTGGCCAGCAGTAGTCAACAGCTCAGGGCATTCTCCATGAGTAGTGACCACTTGCACTCTGGCCCTTGTTCACAGAGGTTAGCATCAAACACACCAGCTTCACTACATTGCTACGGCACACCTCTGACTCACTAGGAAACAAATTTGTTCACTTCAGTGCAGCACATGGCAGTACACAAACACCTTGCATTGTAATGCTGCTATCAAGTCGCAATACATGGTCTAGACTGCACGTGAATCCAAAAACATATCAATTTCGTTAACTCTTATCTACCTTCTGAAATAGTCCAGCAAGCCACTCAATTCAAGGGAAACTTGGAATGTGCAGTAGATGCTGACCCAAGTAGTGATGCTCACATCCAATGAACAAAAGTAACAAAAATCCATGACAGGTATCACAGCCCTCATGTAGAAGTCTACCAAGTCCCACTCAAGAACTATACTAAACTGTGAATAAACTGTAAACTGTCAACAGTGATGTGAATGCTGACTGCTCTCAGGACCTGTTCATTTCTAATATTTCTCACGTAGGTTCATTGGAACCATGACTAGTGGATCAATGTTAGCAGCAGCGGTTATCAACACTGTCGCTGTGGTGCAATGAAAGGCAGAGAGAAATTAGACAGGAACAGCAAGCCCATGAATAACAGAAAACTCCAGGGTCCATAGCTTCCACATGAAGAATTTGCAGCTAAAGGTGTCCTCAGGATGTGAAGGTGGTACAGAAGGCTGAGCCCTCAATGTCATTTCTCCAAAATAAGAGAGACTGAGGTAGTCCTAGGACACCATCACAGAACTGTGTTATCTACTGGAGCAATATCTGTGATCTGAAGGGGCAGGTGTCTAACCTACTCCAGTGGTTGCCAAGGAAACAGCTACACAAAGCTTGTGCACAACTGATGCTTCCAAAAATCTACTGGGTACCTGTGTGGGATCTCTCAAAACTTTAATCCACAAATGTTTCAAGGCTGTGACTGATGAAATTTGAGACAGGTCACGCAAATTCAATGCACTTCCACTTGATAAATTTACTGCTGCAGTTCATGAAATGGGCTCTACCAACATAGGTGGATTCCCCCAGTTGCAGGTTTTTGTAGTCACTACACACATTGCTTTAAAAGTGCTACTTCATAACATGCCTGACTTTGTTAACAGAAAAAGTTTCTATTCCACCAATGCACGAGTCAACTTTGATAAGTGGCATTATATTTTTAAGTCTGCACCACATACTTGAGAAGCTGCCACGATGCCTTTACTCTTGAGAACTCTCATATTTCTGCTTAGTTTCAAAGGACAGATGCTTTACAAGAATGGCTACTGGGACTTGGGCAATTCTGCAACCCCTGAATGAGACTGAGGGTCACAGCAGCCAATTCTTCCACTAGTGTCATTGTGGAGCAGAGAATTAACCTCCTGAAGATGATGGTTGAATATGTCAGGGCAGGTGTCAGTGCGTTTGCAGTTGCAGGATATCATACATTTCACTTTATAATTCCAGAAAACAAAATATAAGTTGGACTGCTATAACTGAAATACTAGGACTGTTTGGCAACTTAAAAAATCAATTGCTGCTTATTTTTTGAGTTGTGCCATACAATGTTGTGTTCTGAAGCAGTGAAGAAGGGAAACAGAGATTGAATGACAGTGAGAATCTTTTCAATTAAGGGAATTCTGCCTGACAACAGTCTTCAGATTAGCTACATTGCAGAGGGTTAAAAAACTATAAATGCCAGGATCAGCAGAGATAAACTTCCAGAAACTGCAGATACAAAACAGCAATCCCATTCTCTCCTTCCATATGGGAACAAGAAAGAAAAATTGAGAACGTTTATCTGTCTTAATTGTGATTGAAGGCTTACGTATTTGGGGAGTTTTGAAGGGGCATTGTCTAAACTGTATAATAGTACTTAGAAATCCTGTTTCTCTGTTTTTCCTTTGCTAAAATTAAGAGTTTCAAAAAAAGAGTTTTTTCTGTAAATAGAGTATTGTCTGACCCAACCTAGCATTAATTGCTGCTTAAGTGAAAGACCAAGCAAATTGGTCATTTTGGTGGTCATGTCACAATTTTTATGCATTTTGTGATGTCTTGTGGAACAGAGACACCACTATTGGCACATTCTTCCCAGTTAAGTCCTGATACTGTGCAGTCCAGACAGATTGTGCTGCATAATCTGTTGAAGACAAACAGAGCCCTCAGAGAATACAAAGACAGTAGGAAAGAACTCAAACAAGGAATTAGGAAGGCTAAAAGGGGCTATGAAATGTCTTTGGCAAACAGGATCAAGGAAAATCCCAAGGTATTTTGTAGAAATGTAAAGAACAAGAGGATAGCTAGGGAAAAAAATAGAACCAGAAAGGACAAAGGAGGGAACTTATGTGCGGAACTGAAGGAAATGAGGTCCTTAATGAATACCTTGCATCAGTGTTCTCAAAGGAGAAGGACATGCTGAATGGTGAGTTTCAGGTGGGGAATATTGATATTCTGTGGCATGTCAAGGAAGTATTGCGCATTTTAAAAAGTATTAAGGTAGACAAATTCCCAGAACCTAATTGGGTTTGCCGAGGGACGTAGGTGAGGAAATTGCCGGAGTCTTGTATGAAATCTTTCTATCCTCTTTAGTCAGAGGATTGGTGCTAGAGGACTGGAGAATAACCAATGTTGTTCCTTTATCTAAGAAGAGCAATGGGGATAATCCAGGAAAATACAGGCCGGTGAGCTTTACATCAGTTGTAGAGAAATTATTGGAGAAGATTCTTAGGGATAGGATTTACTTACATTTGGAAAAATATGGACTTATTATTGATCAGCAGCATGGCTTTGTGTGAGGAAGGTTGTGACTCTCAAACTTGATCGAGTTTTTTGAGACAAAAGTGACAAAGCTGATTGATGAGGGCAGGATGGTAGATCTGATCTGTATGGACTTTAACAAGGCCTTTGACAAGATCCCTCTTGGCAGGCTGATAAAACAAAGTGAAGTCACATGGGACTCATGGTGAGATGGATACAGAACAGTCACAGAAGATAGAGAGTAGCAGTGGAAGTGTGTTCTTCTGACTTGAGATCTGTGACCAGTGGTGTTTGCAGGGATCAATGAGGAAACCCCTCGAGGTTATAATATACAATTGATTTGGAGGAGAATGCAGGTGGCCTGATTAGTAAGTTTGTGCACGATACAAAGATTGGGAGAGCTGTGAATAGTAAGGAGGATTGCCAGAGCATACAACAGGGATGTTGGTGGAAAAATAATAGATGGAGTTTAATCTAGACCAATGCAAGGTGATGCATTTTGTAAGATCTAATGTAGGATGGAAGGGAATAATAGATGGCAGAACCCTTATAGCATCAACATTTAGAAAGTTCTAGGTGTACATGTCTACAGTTCCCCAAATGTGGCATGCCTGCCATCATTGGTCAGTGCATAGATTATAAAAATTGACAAGTCAAGTTGCAACTGTTTGGAATTTAGTTAATGCGCATTTAGAATATGGTGAACAGTACTGGCTGCCACACTACCAGAAGGATGTGGAAGCTTTAGAGAGCAGACATAAATGTTTACCAGATGTTGCTTGGTTTGGAGGGTATTAGCTGTGCGGAGAGATTGGACAAACTTGGTTTGCTTTCACTTGAATATCAAAGGATGAGGAACTGATAGAAATTTCTAAGATTATGAACAGAGTGGGCAGTCAGATTCTTTTTCCCAGGGTAGGAATGTCAAATTCTAGGGGACATAGGTTAAAGGTAAAAAGGAGTGAGTTTAGGGGAGATGTCAGAGACAAGTTGTTTTTTTACAGAGAGGGTGCTAAGTGTCTGGAATGTGCTGCCAGAGGTAGTGGTGGAGGCAAGTATAACAGCAACATTTAAGAGGCACCTTAACAGATATACAAATAGGCAGAGAACAGAAGGATACGGACTGCATACAGGCAAAAGATTTTCCGTTTAGAAAGGGATCATGCGTTGGCGCAGTCTTGGTGGGCTAAAGGTGTACCTGTGCTCTACTGTTCTTTGTTCTATGTTATGCTCTGCACTACTGGAGAAGGCAAAGAGGGAATGTGATGAACACTGAAGAACTGGGAGAATGGCAGCAGTCTTCCGAGGAAGCTCTGCATATTAAGCAGTAAGAACATCACCTTCAACATGATTCGGCGGTGCACCACACAGAATTGATACCCATGTCACATTGATGCAAGTTGGGTGAAGTGATCACTCTGAACCTAAATCTGTTGCTGCTTAAAAGGTAAGCAGTCCACATTTATTGCCAGAAGCAAATGCAGCATTTTAAATTCTTTTTCTCAACTTCTATTAAACAACAGGAAAAATGAATCTTTTCTACTTTTTGAAGGCTTTGAAGCATGAAATGCTCCCACATTGAACAATAACAAAATGTTATTCTATACTAGGTGTTAGGCAAAGAGAAGACTCTTTTTGAAAAGGTTCATACATGGTATAAGCCTTATAATGGCAGTTGATCAGATAGGAGACATGAAGTAGTAATACATTTAAGAATAGGAGTTTTCAGTTTCAACAAAGCGTTTCCCAATGCTACCTATGTGCACTCAGAAGCCAGTCTTTTTTATTTCTCTCACATTGCATGTACTGTGAAAGGCTATTTGTGGCTGGCAGCTGGTGCAAAGCTGAGCTTTAAATAGGGCACTACAGTGGAAATCCCAGAAGATTCTGGTAGTGGCTGGTACTTTGACATAGCACTGGTGAGTGAAAGATAGTGCAAAAGCAGTGCAACAGAGGTGTGGAGCACACATAATGAAGTCAGAGGTGAAGAATTATATAACTCACTAGAGCCTATGGATAAAATTCTATATGAAACTCTCTGAAATTGACACTTAGGCAATTGTTGATAAAATCTAGCCCAATGTATGCAGCATAGAATTGCAAAATGGCTGCTAGAAACAAATATCTCTTAGCGTTTAATGGAATTAACAAAATAGACTTCACCATTGAACTGATCTTTGCAGGCGAATCCTTAGAAGTGTATAAAGGAAATAGGAATATACTTAAGAGGGAATTCAGGACGGCAAAAAGGGGATGTGAGATAGTTTTGGCAAATAGAATTAAGGAGAATCCAAAGAGTTTTTATAAATACATAAAGGACAAAAGGCTAACTAGGGAGAGAATAGAGCACCTCAAAGATCAGAGCTGAAAATGTGTTGCTGGAAAAGCGCAGCAGGTCAGGCAGCATCCAAGGTGCAGGAGAATCGGCGTTTCGGGTATGAGCCCTTCTTCAGGAATGAGGAAAGTGTGTCCAGCAGGCTAAGGTAAAAGATAGGGAGGAGGGACTTGGGGGAGGGGTGTTGGAAATGCGATAGGTGGAAGGAGGTCAAGGTGAGGGTGATAGGCTGGGGTGGGGCGGAGAGGTTAGGAAGGCAGTGCTGAGATCGAGGGATTTGACTGAGACAAGGTGGGGGAAGGGGAAATGAGGAAACTGGAGAAATCAGAGTTCATCCCTTGTGGTTCCTAGGCGGAAGAGGAGGTGCTCTTCCTCCAACCGTCGTGTTGCTATGGTCTGGCGATGGAGGAGTCCAAGGACCTGCATGTCCTTGGTGGAGTGGGAGGGGGAGTTAAAGTGTTGAGCCACGGGATGGTTGGGTTGGTTGGTTGGCCGGTCCAGGTGTCCCAGAGGTGTTCTCTGTAACGTTCCGCAAGTAGGCGGCCTGTCTCCCCAATATAGAGGAGGCCACATCGGGTGCAGCGGATGCAGTAAATAATGTGTGTGGAGGTGCAGGTGAATTTGTGGCAAATATGGAAGGATCCCATGGGGCCTTGGAGGGAAGTAAGGGGGGAGGTGTGGGCGCAAGTTTTGCATTTCTTGCGGTTGCAGGGAAAGGTGCCGGGAGTGGAGGTTGGGTTGGTGGGGGGTGTGGACCTGACGAGGGAGTCACGCAGGGAGTGGTCTTTTCGGAACGCTGATAGGGGAGGGGAGGGAAATATATCCCTGGTGGTGGGGTCCGTTTGGAGGTGGCGGAAATGACGATGGATGATACAATGTATATGGAGGTTTGTCGGGTGGTAGGTGATGACCAGTGGGGTTCTGTCCTGGTGGCGATTGGAGGGGCGGGGCTAAAGGGCGGAGGAGCGGGAAGTGGAGGAGATGTGGTGGAGGGCATCGTCGATCACGTCTGGGGGGATATTGTGGTCTTTGAAGAAGGAGGCCATCTGTGTTGTACGGTATTGTAACTGGTCCTCCTGGCAACAGATGCGGTGGAGATGAAGGAATCGGGAGTATGGCATTTTTACAGGGGGCAGGGTGGGAGGAGGTGTAGTCTAGGTAGCTGTGGGAGTCGGTCGGTTTATAGTAAATGTCCGTGTTGATTCGGTCATCCGAGATAGAAATGGAAAGGTCTAGGAAGGGGAGGGAGGAGTCTGAGACGGTCCAGGTGAAGGTGTTGGTAAAGTGGATGAACTGTTCAACCTTCTCGTGGGAGCACGAGGCAGCGCCGATACAGTCATCAATGTAGCGGAGGAAAAGGTGGGAGGTGGGGCCAGTATAGCTGCAGAAGATGGACTGTTCCACATATCCTACAAAGAGGCAGGCATAGCTGGGGCCCATGCGGGTGCCCATGGCTACTCCTTTGGTTTGGAAGAAGTGGGAGGAGTGGAAAGAGAAGTTGTTCAGGGTGACGACCAGTTCAGGCAGTCAAAGGAGGGTGTCAGTGGAAAGGTACTGTTTGGTACGGTGGGAAAGGAAGAAGCGGAGGGCTTTGAGTCCTTTGTAATGGGGGATGGAGGTGTACAGGGACTGGATGTCCATGGTGCATATAAGGCATTGGGAACCGAGGAAGCGAAAATCATGGAGGAGGTGGAGGGCATGGGTGGTGTCCCGAACATAGGTGGGGAGTTCTTGGACTAAGGGGGACAGGACCATGTCAAGGTATGCAGAGATGAGTTCAGTGGGGCAGGAGCAGGCTGAGACAATGGGTCGGCCGGGGCAGTCAGGTTTGTGGATTTTAGGCAGGAGGTAGAAACGGGCGGTGCGGGGTTTTGGGACTATGAGGTTGGAGGCGGTGGATGGGAGATCCCCTGAGGTGATGAGGTTATGGATGGTCTGGGAGATGATGGTTTGGTGGTGGGAGGTGGGGTCATGGTCAAGAGGGCAGTAGGAGGAGGTGTCCGTGAGCTGGCGTTTAGCCTCACCGGTGTAAAGGTCAGTGTGCCAAACTACTACCGCGCCTCCCTTGTCTGCCAGTTTGATAGTGAGGTTGGGGTTGGAACGGAGGGAGTGGAGGGCTGCACGTTCTGAGGGTGAGAGGTTGGAGTGGGTGAGAGGGGTGGAGAGGTTGAGGTGGTTAATGTCGCAGCGGCAGTTGGCTATGAAGAGATCGAGGGCAGGTAAGAGGCCAGCACGGGTTGTCCAGGTGTATGGGGTGTGTTGGAGGCGGGAGAAGGGGTCGTCAGAGGGTGGGCGAGAATCCTGGATGAAGAAGTAGGCGCGGAGGCGAAGGTGGTGGAAGAATTGTTTGACGTCTCGCTGTGTGTTGAACTCGTTAATCCGGGAGCGTAGGGGAATGAAGGTGAGGCCTCTGCTGAGGACTGATCTTTCATCCTCAGAGAAGGGTAGTTCTGGAGGGATGGTGAAAACACAGCAGGGCTGGGAGCTAGGACCTGGTGTGGGGCTGGAGTTGGGAGTGGGGCGGGGTTGGGCGTGGGGGCGTGGGGGCGGGGCTAGGCGTGTGGGCGAAGATCGGTGTGGGGGCAGGGTTAGGCATGGTGATGGAGATCAGCGTGGGGGCGGAGCATGTGGCGTGGTGGTTGTGCAGGTTAGTGATGTCACTGGGGGCAGAAGTGGCTGCGGCGACGGCAATCCAGGGGGCGGAAGAGGCTGTGGCGACGACAGAAACATTGTTATTCCCGATAGCCGTGGATCCTGCGGAGGCCGCAAATCTGTTGGCGATGGTCTTCCTAGCGATCGTGGAGGCGGCTATCTGGGCGGCGATCACGGAGGCTGCGAGGTTGGTGGGGGTGGAAGTGAAGTCATGCGCGGCGGCGGTTGCTGCTGTGGGTGTTGCAGCGGCCGCGTGGTTAATGGCGCCTGAGTGATTTCGGAGGGCGATGGAAGATTCTGGAACAGTTGAGGAACCCAGAGTGTGGGGCTAAATACATGAAAGTTTTTGGTACTTATTGTCTTTAATTTCTGATATGGCTTGGAAGAACTGTTTGTATAGTGTATGGATTCTTCTATGGATGGAGAACAGTCGAGGTCCTTTGCAGGTCTGTGAGAGTGTTATCCTGAGCTGGGATAGGTCTAATTGCAGGGAGTGTAGGTAGCGGTGCATGGCTGCAAGTGTGGAGCGGAGGATCCCGAGGGAGGTCTGTTGCTGGAGGCTTCAGATTTGTTGTAGGTACTGGTTGTCCTGGTTGGGTCCAAATTTTGTTGGTCTGAACGTAGTCCTGTGTCCATGCAGGGCCAGTCGGTTCCGTAGGCAGGTGCTGAGGAAGATAATGTGGCTGTGGTAGCGAGTCTGTTTGAGAACATGGCTGAAGAGCTTCTGGGCAGAGGAGATGACCTGGGGTATGCAGTGAGAGAGGGACTCACTGAAATCCAAGGCCCCAAGGGATCCTTCCGTATCCGTCACAAATCACCTGCACCTCCACACACATCATTTACTACATCCGCTGCACCTGATGTGGCCTCCTCTATATTGGGGAGACAGGCCCCCTACTTGCGGAACGTTTCAGAGAACACCTCTGGGACACCTGGACCAACCAACCCAACCACCCCGTGGCTCAACATTTCAACTCCCCCTCCCACTCCACCAAGGACATACAGGTCCTTGGACTCCTCCATCGCCAGACCATAGCAACACGATGGTTGGAGGAAGAGCGCCTCATCTTCCGCCTAGGAACCCTCCAACCACAAGGAATGAACTCTGATTTCTCCAGTTTCCTCATTTCCCCTCCCCCCACCTTGTTTCAGTCAAATCCCTCGAACTCAGCACCGCCTTCCTAACCTGTAATTTTCTTTCTGACCTCTCTGCCCCCACCCCCGCTCCGGCCTATCACCCTCACCTTGACCTCCTTCCACCTATCGCATTTCCAACGCCCCTCCCTTAAGTCTCTCCTCCCTACCTTTTAACTTAGCCTGCTGGACACACTTTCCTCATTCCTGAAGAAGGGCTCATGCCCGAAACGTCGATTCTCCTGCTCCTTGGATGCCGCCTGACCTGCTGCGCTTTTCCAGCAACACATTTTCAGCTCTAATCTCCAGCATCTGCAGTCCTCACTTCCCCCCCAACCTCAAAGATCAGCAAGGCAGCCTTTGTGTGGAGTCGCAGAAAATGGGGGGATACTAAATGAGTATTTTACGTTAGTATTTACTGTGAAAAAGGATATGAAAGATATACACTGTGGAGAAATAGATGGTGACATCTTGCAAAATGTCCATATTACAGAGGAGAAACTGCTGGATGCCTTGAAATGGGTAAAGGTGGATAAATCCCCAGGACCTGATCAGGTGTATCTGAGCATTCTGTGGGAAGCTAGAGAAGTGATTGCTAGGCCTCTTGCTGAGATATTTGTATCAACGATAGTCACAGGTGAAGTGCTGGAAGACTGGAGGTTGGCTAACGTGGTTCCACTGTTTAAGAAGGGTGGTAAGGACAAGCCAGGGAACTATAGACCAGTGAGCCTGATGTCAGTGGTGGGCAAGTTGTTGGAGGGAATCCTGAGGAACAGGATGTACATGTATTTGGAAAGGCAAGGACTGATTAGGGATAGTCAACATGGCTTTCTGTGTGGGAAATCATGTCTCACAAATTTGATTGAGTTTTTTGAGGAAGTAACAAAGAGGATTGATGAGGGCAGAGCGGCAGATGTGTTCTATATGGACTTCAGTAAGGCGTTCGACAAGGTTCCCCGTGGGAGACTGATTATAGAACATAGAACATAGAACAGTACAGCACAGAACAGGCCGTTCAGCCCACGATGTTGTGCCGACCATTGATCCTCATGTAAGGTAAACGTAATGAACGAACCCTCAAATTTCTGTGACCATATGCATGTCCAGTAGTCTCTTAAATATCCCCAATGACCTCGCTTCCACAACTGCTGCTGGCAATGCATTACATGCTCTCACAACTCTCTGCATAAAGATTAGCAAGGTTAGATCTCATGGAATACAGGAAGAAGTAGCCATTTGAATACAGAACTGGTTTAAAGGTAGAAGACAGAGGGTGGTGGTGGAGGGTTGTTTTTCAGACTGGAGGCCTGTGACCAGTGGTGTTCAACAAGGATTGGTGCTGGGCCCTCTACTTTTTCTCATTTACATAAATGCTTGGATGTGAGCATAAGAGGTAAAGTTAGTAAGTTTGCAGGTGACACCAAAATTGGAGATGTCGTGGACAGCGAAGAGGGTTACCTCAGATTACAACAGGATCTGGACCAAATGGGCCAACGGGCTGAGAAATGGTAGATGGAGTTTAATTCAGATAAATGCGAGGTGCTGCATTTTGGGAAAGCAAATATTAGCAGGACTTATACACTTAATGGTAAGGTCCTAGGGAGTGTTGCTGAACAAAGGTTCATAGCTCCTTGAAGGTGGAGTTGCAGGTAGATAGGATAGTGAAGAAGGTGTTTGGTATGCTTTCCTTTATTGGACAGAGTACTGAGTACAGGAGTTGGGAGGTCATGTACAGGACATTGGTTAGGCCACTGTTGGAATATTGCATGCAATTCTGGTCTCCTTCCTATCGGAAGGATGTTGTGAAACTTGAAAGGGTTCAGAAAAGACTTTTAAGGATGTTGCCAGGGTTGGAGGATCTGAGCTATAGGGAGAGGCTGAACAGGCTGGGGCTGTTTTCCCTGGAGCTGTGAGGTGACGTTATAGAGGTTTACAAAATTATGAGGGGCATGGATAGGGTAAATAGGCAAAGTCTTTTCCCTGGGACTGGGGAGTCCAGAACTGGAGGGCATAGGTTTAGGGTGAGAGGGGAAAGATATAAAAGGGACCTAAGGGGCAACGTTTTCACACAGAGGATGGTACAGGTATGGAATGAGCGGCCAGAGGAAGTGGTGGAGGCTGGTACAATTGCAACATTTAAGAGGCATTTGGATGGGTATATGAATAGGAAGGGTTTGGAGGGATATGGGCCGGGTGCTGGCAGGTAGGACGAGATTGGGTTGGATATCTGGTCGGCATGGACGGGTTGAACCGAAGGGGCCATTTCCATGCTGTACCTCTCTATGACTCTGAGGTGTTTCTACTTCCATAAATCCCCTTCCAGTCTGACCATATTCCCTTCTACTCCCTTCTTTCTCCCTTATCTATCAAGATGCTTTAATGCTTCAATGTTATCTGTTACATGTGGCAACAAATTTCACAGTCTCATCATTCTATGCCTTTAGAAACATGTCACCAAGATTGATGCATTTAGGTGATGAGAAGGGAAAGAGAAAGAAAACTGCCCCATGATTGTACTACAAATATACTACAGATGAAAAAAATGTACACATGAAGTATGCATAAATATTATGACTCTTGAATATTGTTTATTTCACAAATTTAGTTGCAGGTTTAATTTAATACTACAATTAACCTATTGATAAGACATGGAACATCAATGCTATTGACAAGAAAATCCATTTTAAAAAAAAACTTGAAGTTTTAACCCATATTTCTGAAATTCCTTTGCATGTTTTCATTCAGCATTCTCAAAAACAAATTGAAACAGCAACAAACACCATCTCAGTGAAGTGCAAGTACCATGAAGAACGTCTTAAGGATCTGAAACTGTCAGTCAACAATATTCCAATGACTCAGCTACATGCATTCCTGCTTCAAAGAAAGAAAGAACAGGTGCTCCCCTCTCAAACAGGATATTATAAGATGATTAAAAAAAGCTAAGCTACAGGACTAAAAAGAAAATTCAGCTGATGGCAAGAAAAGCATTGAAAGGAACAGCTTTAAGAATCAGTATTGTCTCAAAAGGAGACTGAAGCGAAAAATGCTAAACCCAATGCAAGAACGCTCCACAAGATTCAATAATATCTGTTTCAGACATCCAAGTCAGTTTGGTATCCCAATGTATTTATTTACAGAATCATTGAATTTGATAGTTCCAAGCCCAATTTTATTTTGTCAGAAACTTGCAAATCCTTTCAAGCCTATATGGCTTTTTGAAAGCTCTTATGAAATTTGACTTTCAAGTAATGTGTTCTCGACGTAACAAACCTTTTTATGAAAACCACTTATTTCCCCAACTCACTTCTCAAAGGAATCTGTTTATCGCTAATTGCTCCTAACTGCCTCTCTGTTATTCATTCAATCCCCTCGTGTTATGAATATCCCCACCAACTTTCCCCTTAACCTTCTCTATTGTCAGGAAAACAATCTTTCCACATGATTGGTGTCAGCCTGACAAACCTCCTCTATATCTGCTAATATTTGCATCTAGAATTATACATAACAGCTGAGGCCTAACCTGTGATTTGTAAAGGTTTAGCACAATGTATTTGTTTTTGTATACAATGTCCCAATTTACAAGCCACCTATGCTTTTTCAAACGTTACGAGCTTTCCCTATTACCTTCAAGCTAATTTACATCAAACTGAGTCTTCCTTACATTTGCCCTTTTCACCAGTTTTTCTATGTCCTTTTAAAGATTACAACTAGAGCACAACATGGCCATATTTTTATAGCGTCTGCAAACTTTGAAATTGTACTTCCTACATCTTGGAGAAGGCTGTATCACATTACATTGACCAGTCTGTGCTCACTTCAACACTGAACTTGCTTCACCATTATTTCACCACCTTTTATTAAGCTCCATATTTTGTTGAATCACAAGTTCATTAAATTCCTTATGAATGTAGATTTATTAGAATTTCCATGTGATGATAGCCCAATAGAACTTGGATACAAATATACCTTCCCTCATATTTAACCTTTTTCTTGTTCACTTTTGGCCTGCAAGTATCACTAGCAAGGTAGGTATTTATTGCCTGTCCCTAATTTCTGGAGAAGGCAGTGATGATTGCCTTTCTTTAACCCTTGCAGTTAATTTTGTGTAAGTAGTCATATTATTTGTTTGGTAAGATCAATTGACTTTGCAAGGACATTTCACAGGGTGGTCAAGAATCAACTGCATTGCTGTAAGTCTGGAGTTACATGTAGTGTAGACCAAGTAAAGACAGTGAATTTCTTTTGTTTTGAAGCACATTAGTGAACAAAATGAGTTTTTGCTGACTATCTGGTGGCTTCATGATAATTATTAGTAAGGCTAACAGTCTATTCCAGAATTATGAATTAACTTACTTAAATTCTCCTAGCTGTCATAGGGGAATTTGAACTCTTGATGGAGTTTTTTGAGGATGTAACTAAGAAGAGAGCGCAAAATGTCGTTGATATCGATGTTAGCAAGGCCTTTGACAAGGTTCCGCAGAGTAGACTGTTTAATAAAGTTAGATCACATGGGATGCAGAGCGCACTAGCCAATTGGATACAAAATTGGCTTGACAGTAGAAGACAGAGGATGGTGATGGAAGGTTATTTTTTTTTGGACTGGACACTTGTGACCAGCAGTGTTCTGCAGGGATCGGTGCTAGGTTCATTGTTGTTTATCATTTATATCAACAATTTGGATGAGAAAATAGGAAGCACGGTTAGTAAGTTTGCGGATGACACCAAAATTGGTGGTATAGCGGACGGTGAAAAAGATTATCTAAGAGTACAATGGGATTTTGATCAGCTAGGTCAATGGACCAAGGAGTGACAGATGGAGTTTCATTTAGATACATACAGAAATGTTGGTAAGACAAACTAGGACAAGATTTAAATACTTGGGCCTGGGGAGTGTTGTTGAACAGAGAGACCTAGGGACTCAGGTACATTGTTCCCTGAAAGTGGCGTCACAAGTAGACAGTGTGCTGAACGAGGTGTTTGGCATGCTTGCCTTCATTGGTCAGAGCTTTGTGCTTAGGAGTTAGGATTTCATGTGGCTGTACAGGACATTAGTGAAGCTGCTTCTGGAGTACCACATTCAGTCCAGGTCATCCTGCTTTTGGAAAAATATTATTAAATTGAAAAGGGTACAGCAAAGACTTAAAAGAATATTTCCAAGATTGGAGGATTTGAGCTATACGGAGAGGTTGGATGGGCTGGGATTTCTTTCCCTTGAGAACAGGTGTTTGAGGGATGACCTTATAATCATGAGGGGTACGGATAAGGTGAATAGCAAAGATCTTTTCCGCAAGGTAGGGAAGTTCAAAACTAGACAGCAAAGGTTTAAGGTGAGAAGGGAAAGATATAAAAAGGACCAGACGGGCAACTTTTTCAAACATAGGATGATGCATATTTGGAATGAATTGCTAGAGGAAGTGGTAGGTCTAGGTACAGTTGCAACATTGGATAGGTACACGAATAAGAAAGGTTTAGCCAGATATGGAACAAATACAGTCACGTAAGACTAGTTTAGTTTGGGAAGCCTGGTCGGCATGGATAAGTTGGACTGAAAACTTTGTTTCTGTGCTGAATAACTCTGTGACTCATGCCTTTTGAGTATTAGTCTGGGCCTCTGATTACTCAAACAACATTATCCATTTGCTGCAACTCCCTAGTGTAATTTATAGTGTAGACTCTACTCTCAGTGCAGATTTTTTGACTGGATTGGTTGAACATTTATGCTGTTGCTTAGCTTGCTCACAGTGCAGACTTCCCAAAGACAGTACAGGATTGAAGCAGCTCTCTGAGTATCACAAGTTTTTGCAAATAAACCTGCATAAAATCTATGGATAGGTGTCAGCAGGTTGAACAAATACTATTCTGACTGTTTAAACTCTGAACAAGTAAATTATGTTAGGAGCACTCATCTTTAGATTTAGCATTATTATGAAGGCTTTTTGATAAAATCTCACATGGGAGACTGATAACAATAGTAAGAACTCATAGGATCCAAAAATATTTGACTCATTGGCTCCAGAATTGGCTAAGTGCCATAGAGGGTGATGGTCGAAGGATGTTTTTCTGCAAAAAAACATATGTCCAGTGTAACTCTGCATTGTTGAGGCCTTTGCTGTTTGTGGTACATACAAATGACTTAGACTTGATCGTAGTAAGGTTGACATGAAAATTGACGAGGTGGTAAATATTGAGGAGGACAGACTTAGATTACGGAAGAATATAGATGGGTTAATCAGTGGCAAATAAATTCAGTCTGGATAGGTGAGGTGATGCAGTTGGGCAAGACAAACATTGCAAGGGATAATGAATGCAGGACCTGGGGAACCAATGAGGATCAGAGGGGCCTTGGTGTATGTAGTCCCTTAGAGTAGCAGGACAGGCAATTGAAGAGGTTAAGGTAGCAAATGGCACACTTGCCTTTATTAACCAAGGCATAGAATTTAAGAATCAGGAAGTTATGCTGGAAGTATATTAAGCATTGGGCAGACTATAACTAAAGTATTGTGTGCAGTTCTGGAATCCACATTATCAGAGGGATGTGTGTGCGGTGCAGAGGAGATTTTTGGGATGTTGCCTGAGCTGGAAAGCTTTAGTTGTGAACAGAGTTTGGATAGATCAGGATTGTTTTCCTTGGAGACAAGGAAACTGAAGAAGAGCATGATTGGAATGTATAAAATTATGTGGGGCATTGGTAGGGTAGACAGGAAGGAACTTTTTCCCCTTGGTGGAAGGATCAATGACCGGGAGCATAAGTTTAAGAGAAGGGGAGCTTTAGAGAGGATGTGACAAAAAATATTTCACACAATGTGTGCTGTGACTCTGGAATTCACTGCCTGCAAGGGTGGTAGAGGCAGAAACCCTCATGACATTTACGTGTCTCTTGGCATTGCAAGTGCACACAAGGCTATGGGCCAAGTGCTGGAAAATGAGATTTGGAGCATTGGTTAGTTGTTTCTGACAGCTGCAGATTCATGAGCCTTTCCTGTGTTGTAGACCTCTATGATTCTATGAAGATCATGTTGCAATGTACCAAATTATGTGTGAACTGTGGAGTACTTTAAAAAGGCAGAGATAAACACAAAAATATAGATCACTTATCAGTTTTGTCCACATGGTTTCTTCATTAAAGTATGTGCAAAGAGCTGGTCATGCATTTGATAACCATTATGCACGCAAAGTACAGGATGGCAGATTGCCTATTTGAGTACCCAAGTGTGAGAAGGTCCAGTGTACCATATAGCTCTGAACAAAATTCAATTTTTACCAACTTGACTGCTGGCTGAAAGCAGCGAATAATTTGCAACAGACTGAATCATTTTGATCAACACAATCAGAATTGAATCCATGCTGGTAATATAAATGTGATTTTAGTAACTTCCCAGAACGTAATTGCCAACTTTTATGAAGTTCAATGCAGCACCGCAATACTGCATTACAGTTATAATACCTGCAGAGCCAGCAACTGATTATATTAACAAACACACATTAAACTAAAGCATCAGTTCTGATTTTCTCTTGTATGGAAGAGATTTAATGAAACAATTGCATAAATTATCTTTTTTTTCCATTTTCTATAAACCACAATACATAGCAAGATATCCCAACGTGTAGGTTTAATGCCTGCCTTGTAAAATTATACCAAGAAAGAAAAAAAAGGGAGAAAAATAGGCTCATTGTATTTTGCTAAATGCACCTTCAACAACTATGGCTATGTCAGCTTTACAGAATGTCAAATCTGATCCTAAATTGATGTAGAACTAGTTTGGCTCATTTTCTGAGAGAATGTAATTAATTAATTCATCTTTAAGTTTGGAAATAAGCTTCCAAATTAACAAATCACATTTGAAAACAATTATCAGTTTTGAAGCTCCAATAATATTGTAAAGAAGCCAAGAAGACCAATCTCTATACTCATGTATAGAAATAGAATGTCATAAAAATGTTTATTGTTCTCAGAAACCAATCAGAAACCAATTGTATTTCAAATCAATAGTGCTCAATCAAAAAAGTACTGGTAAGATGTAGAACATAGAACATGGAACAGTACAGCCCAGTACGGGTACTTCAGCCGACAATGTTGGGCCGAGCATTTATCTTAATCTAAGATCAACCTAACCTATACACCCTCAATTTTCTGCCGTGCAGTCACTTAAATGTCCCTAATGCCTCTGACTCTACTACCATCACTCTCTGTGTAAAGAACCTACCTCTGACATCTCACCTGTACCTTCCTCCTCCAATCACCTTAAAATTATGACCCCTCGTGAGTCAAAATCTGGATTTAGGCTATTGTCAAGAGCAACCATTTAATGCATGCTTTTACTAACTACAAAATGGCTTCTTTATGCAAATACCATAAAATAACATAACAAAATGGCTTCTAGGAGCAATGGTATTTAACTCTGCTGAAAACTGCATTCCTGAACTAATTGAAAGAGATTAGCAAACAATGCCCTATTCATAGTATGAATTAACTAAGCAAGATAGGATATTCTTAAAGTATTCAAATTGGCCTTGGAAACCAAGTAACAAGAGATAAAGGCATGCAAAACAAGTCAGTTCTCAGGAAATATCATTGGCTTAATTTTATGTCTATTTGTCATTTTATTTCATTTTATTGGATTAACTTTGAAATTAAGGCTGTTCTATTTGTTAAGAGACCTATAAAAGTTATCTGTGTTTTAAGCTAATTGCAGCAGCAGCTTTTCGAGAGTACACAGAGGTGCCTAACCCCTGTGTGGTTGGATAACCTATGCACGGGGTCATAATAAATTGTTAAATCTTGCTGAAATCAGACCGAGCTGCTCGTGTTTATTTGACCGATTGCAGAACCGAGAGGCTTCTCCTGGTGGCTGTGAGTTGGATATGACATAGATGGATTGTGGACAGCGATGTAACAGCCTTGAGTCCTCCAATGTTGAGTGTTGAGGAATCGGTCACCCAGACATGATTTTTTCATATCCGTCTGGTTTTTGTCTCATTCAAGTAGTGGTTGACCTGACCCCTCACTGTCTATCATCTCAGTCCAGCCCATAACAGATCGGTCTCGGTAAGATTGGGGGTTGGGGACCCTAGATAAAGGAAAACAGAAAAGAAATTAAAGAGAAAAGAAGAGATAGCAGAGTTGGGAACTCTGATTAAAGAGAAAAGAAGAATATAAGCAGATCAGGGATCTGTAAGCAGAGTTGGGAACTCTGATTCGGTTGGATTGGCATTATTTAAATTGGTATTTAAATAGTTCTGTAAGACAAGGAAGTATCGTGATACATTATAACAGGATTATTGAGAGTTAAGGAAGGTCGAGAAGGGTCTGTAGAAGTTGGTAGATTGTTGTGTATTGATGGGCTGTTAAATGGTAAAAGTTTTGAGTTGGGACTATAAAAGGAAGATTGTTTAAGATGGGTAATACTATATGTGAGAGAAGTTTCTGGAGAAATCTGACAGTCTGCGAAGCTTTTGGCACCTTAAAAAAAGACATTAGGTGATGAGCAGTGGCCACGAGCTGGCCATAAAAGTATTCAATTGGTTAAATCATGGGCTCAAAAAGAATTAATTAGACTGTTGCGGCAATTCTGTGACAAAAGCCACAAAGAATCAGTTTTGCACTCATGGCAGACACTGTCACCAAATTGGGAATTGAATTAACTAATAATGGTACCATGAAATCTATTGAGGTCCTCAAAAATGAATGTGCTCGAGTTAAACATCAACAGAAACAAAAGGAAAAGTCATCGGTGACTGGTAGTCAAACGTTCGATGGTTGGCGACTTATTAGTTTTGTTGTTCGTTGTATCTGTCATATCTGTTCAGCTTGGCTTGTCTTGCTTTGTCACTTTGTTTTGTTGTTCTGTTCATTTTGGTGTTTGTTCTTTGTTTATGAAATATGCAGGGTGGTTGCTGCCTTTTGTCTTTTAAAAAAAATAAGAAAACTGGCCAATGACACAATTCTTGCACACTTGGTTAAGCAGTTATCTGCCACAGCTGAGATTTATAAGGGTAAAACTCCCTAACTCTGACTTCTGGAATGTGTGTGTCTGCTTCCTGCAGCTTGCAAAATGTTTAACCCTTTCAGATTCGGTTTGGATGCACATTTGCTTGTTGGTGATTGAATGTTGTGTTTTGTTGCCTGGAGCTCAAGATCCGGGAATGTTTTGGATTTGATTTGCATTTTGGAAATTTAACATGATTTCTTTTAAGATTAAGGATCCTTCAGTGATTACAAAATGAAATATTAACCCCTGTTGTTCTTATAGGCCATGACTGCCCTACTGTCAGTTTCCAATGAATCTACTTTATCCTTATATGAATGCCAACTTTATTCAATTTTTAAATTAATTTAATATGGAAGACAACATTATAATCTATTCTTGTTTCAGACTCGTTTGTTTCCACTTAATTTTAAGACTGCTGTGTTCCATTGGTGATTATTATGTGCCAGTCGTCTCCCTCAATAACAATTGAGGTTTCAGTTCAATTAGCCATAGTCTTCTGCAATAACATTTAAATTCCAGAGAGGAGGAACCCAAACCACAAGTTTCTGAGCCTTAGTGTCACATGATCCACCAAATATAAAAACTACATAAATTAAAACCACTACATTTAACAAACCTACAAAACTATTGAGAATAAAAAATAACAAAAACCAAAAAAACCAACATATAAAGTGCCAACAGCGCTGAGTAAGGAAACTCACCCCCTGCCCAGACGGGGCAACTACCCATCCCAAACTGCCCATAAGTAGGCATCTAACCATCCCAACCACCTTCACTTCTCCCAGCTAGAGCCGCACCGCAAACACTAGCAGAAAAGAATAAACATCCCATAGAATACCAATACGAATAAAAAACATTTTCTTAAAAAAAAGGGAATAAATACCCCACCCATGCTTTGGTATATCCTACCCTAGAAATTGAAAATGTACATCTCAACTGCTGAAAAACATAGTTTAAACCAAATTATTATCAATAGAGGAAAAAAAGATAAAGTTCCAATTGGACTTCCTTCTTTTCTTTTACAAAATGATAAATACATACCCAATCAACACTATTTATACATACTACAATTGTTCAAATTAGGTTAGTTTGCCCATAAAGTCTCTTGCCTTCTCCGACGTGTCAAAGAGGTGTATGGAGCCATCTAAGGTGTACCAAAGCACCGCCAGATACCTCAGGGACTACTGAATCCCAAGCTCCCTCAGTCTTCTCTTGACATCATCGTAAGATTTCCATTTCTAGATCATTGCCGCTGAGAAGTCCTGAAAAAACATGATCTTAAAGCCCTCATAAATTAGGGCCTTCAGATCCTTCTCCTGGACTCTGGAAGCCTCCATGACTCTCTCCATGACTTATCCCGGTAATGATGGGACCACACCTGTTGACCCAGACCCAATCTCTGCACTACAACCCGGTGAGCCCTCTCTATCTTCAATCTTCTCATGCCAGCCTCCAAATCAAGGAACTTTGACAGCCAGTCCTCAACACATTCCGCAGGCTGCTCACCTTCCTTACCCTCAGGCAGGCCGATGTTCCAAATGTTTTTTCTCCTGTCCCTATTCTCAAGATCATCCACTTGGTCACGCAAATTACAGACCTGCATCTTCAGGGCTTGGATCCTATCCTTGGATGAACTGGCATCAGCTTCCGCCACTGTGACCCTGTGCTCCACCTCATCTGTCCTCTTCTACAGGTCTCTCAGCTGCTGCTGCAGCATGAGAGAGATTTGAGTCAGCTTCTCTTCAATCTGTTTCCCAGCATCTCATGAGATTTCGGGTGCTCGTTCACGGGGGCCTGGAAAGTAATCGGCTCTGAGGATCCTGCAGGCCGAATTGCAGACCCGACCTCGGATGCTCCTCCTCCATTTTTCGGCATCTCTGGATGGCTAAAAACACAGATAAGTTAATTTTTAGAAACTTCTTGGGACTCCATGATTTTTCCGGAGTCCCAAGATATTGCAATAGCCTGGGTTGGGTGGGTTAAAGGTTCGTCCCACTTGTGCTGTGATGTGGAACTCTACAGTGCGATCTTCTCAGATCTCCGCCATCTTGGATCCCCACAGACAGGATCTTTTAAGGCAGCTGTAGTCATTTCATGACCTAGAGCATTGTAAATGAGCAATGACTAGTCAGGACTGCTTAAGGAACCTAATCTTGGATTTAAATTAAGGGACTAGAACCAGGTAATTATAGTGGACTTCAAAGTTGGAAAAGTTCTGAGGCAAAGTGTAGAATTATACATAAATACAGAAACATCAGGGATTAAAGGCATTACATCTTCACATTTCAAATCAGCAACTCTGGCATTCGAGAAAGCATGTAACTTGTTCAATTGATCCCAAATTTCCTATATCGACTTTATATTTGTATATATATCATCCTGCCTAATACAATCACTGACAATTAAAACAAGTTGTTTTGCTAATTTCTAAGTTATCTGTTTAGGAATATATATAAAAAAATACTTGAAATGTATCAACCTATTTCTTTTAAACACAGTCAAGAAAGATACAGCTGAACTATGGACTAGGTATGTGAGTTCAGACAGAAGGGTTAGGAAGGAAGAAACATTTAGCTTATGTCCTATCACACAAATATAAAATTATACAGAACCAAAATTAGCTGCCAGCCTATAGAGCCTGTTTTAATCAGAGAACTTTTAACAACTATTTACAAAGGGAGCATCAATGGCATCATAAACTAACTTTTGATCACAAAGAAAATTCACTTGAGTTATTAGTGCCTGACTACTTATTACCTCTTTGAAAATGACAATGGTCAACAAAACAAGAAACAATACAATTATTAACTAATGATAAAATAACATGTACAGGTTACACAAAGGATCTAGAGGTGCTAGTGGACACTTTTTAAAATTACTATACATTTGTCAACATAGTAAAAATTGAGTTAATAGGGTGTCAGAATAGCATCAATAATTTCACCAATTCATGCAACAGTACCCTAAAGCCTGGATCTGGGTACACCAATTTTACATTTCCATACCATACAGTTTAATATTAAAATAATATTGACAGCATTAAATAATTCAAAACTCCAACTAATCTAGAATGTTTATTTGGAGAAGTCACAACTCAAGACATTGTAGAGAGAGTGAAAGTTAACTTCAGCAGGGATGAAAAACTAACAATATCAAGTCAGCCACCAGTTGTACACTCTGCCCAATTTGTTTCTTACAAAGTTGACCAAAGTTGAATTTTGCCCCATGCATTTCCAAATATCCTTTCTGCATATTTTTCAAAATAAAATAGTCATTAAGGTTCCTTTTTAATCTTTTAGCCCACATCCAATTTAAAAATAAAAGGGCAAGATGAACACTTTAAATTATGTTTTTTCAAAATGTTAATTTACTTAAAAACAGTCTCAAGTGTTCTGAATGATGAGTCTTTGTCAAACTTTGTGAAACTGCCTTAACTATATTAGAATTACACCTGCAACTAGTTTATTTCACATGGGACAGGCTTGCAGCCATTCTCAAAGAGGGTGTTAATTTAAAAAAAATAAATACATTACTTTACATGTTTCACTTCTTTAAAATAAATTTAAAAAGCATCCCTACTTTCGTTGTATTTAGCAGCCATATTGTATTAGCCCGAATCACAAAATCAAAATTAATTGGTTTTATTCCTTTACACATTGTCAATGACCTGTCTCATTGCGCAGCAGGTCAGGCAGCATCCAAGGAGCAGGAGAATCGATGTTTCGGGCATAAGCCCTTCAGGATTCCTGCTCCTTGGATGCTGCCTGACCTGCTGCGTTTTTCCAGCAACACATTTTTCAGCTCTGATCTCCAGCATCTGCGGTCCTCACTTTCTCCTACCTGTCTCATTGCCTCATGGTTAATTTGAAGCATAGATACATTAATTCATTGCTAATTAAAAATGGAAGGATACCTTACTGATCAGTCGAAGGAATTCTGCATGTGATTGGGGGGGGGGGTGGTTGGAGGTATATATAGCAGATGGAACTCCCAAAAGCTGGGAAGTGACTGTGAATGAGTATATGAAAAAACAAAAGGGACATGAGAAACAGTGTAAGGCTACTAAGGTTGAGGAATATACAAACAGGGTTAAAGCAACAATGCTGTAAAATAAAGAACTTAGTTTTGGGATTCCGAGTAGAATCTATGTCTGGCATACTGACCCTTTTTGAGGATGGGAATTTTGTTCTTGGATACCTGCTGAGCCCCTAACATCTCCTGATTGTCCCCAGCACACCACCCACTTATTACAAACCTTTCCTTCTTTCGAAAATGAAGCATCCAGTCTTCATAGCCAATATCATAGGGATAAGTGGCCTGTGCCTTCCTAAACTGGATCTCATCCTGGGAATTAATGTTAATGAAGCATGCCCTTGACCACAAAAACAAACTGGCCCAATTTGCTCAATATGTCCAATGGTGATACGAATGTAAGTGCCGAGAAATTCTGGGAGTAGCCTGAATACAAATGGCTTCTGTTACAATACTGAAAGATGTGCCTATCTGTCTGATAGAAGTGATATACAATTGAACAATAATCAAGAAGCTCAATTACCTTTGTTTAACCCTATACTTTTGCAATGTTTTCCGCATGGAGCCATTGACATGATCCGGACCAACAGTATGAACCAAATCCAGGAATTCCCAATTGCAAATGAGGTGAGCAGTGGTTTTCTGTTGGGATGGCCAAAACCAGACTGATACATGATGCAAGTTACAGGTAAAATCGATTATATCCAGCGCCCCCGAGATCCCAAATGCCATACGCCAGCCTGATAGGGTTGACTGGAACCAGGATACCCACTGGGGGGGTGGAACCTATCTCAGGTGCCCACCCAAGGACCACTGCTGAGCAACCTTTTCCCAAGGGGACCCTGAAAATGGGGACAAGCAGACCCTAGCATTTCACCTTTGCGACTAGGAACAAGACAGCAAAATCTCCCAGAGACAAATGGCTGGCCCTTGCTTTAACTGTTGAAATGCGGCCAATGGGGAGTGACGTGTCTTTAATGTTACCTTGGAGCAGACATGGGGAATCGACATGCTTTCATCCTAGCAAAAGGAAAAACTACTAATATACACTGACTCTTCATTGTGCTTTTAGTATGATCCATGATTTTGGAGTTTTGTGGGAACATTGAAGATTTTTAACCCACAAAGGGTAGCATTACAGTAATGCTGCTTTGTCCAATCAATCTGGTAATTATCGAGATGTTCAGCTTATGTCCAGGAAACTGATACTGTTTCCAAAGTAGTGAGCAAATATGTGCAGCTGCCAAGCAGGCAGCCTTACACCCCAAACTTCTGGTCCCCGAGCAAAACCCGGTTAGACACAGTTTAAGGACAGGTATGCCAGACCTGGGTAAGGTACAGAAATCATGGGGGAAGCCCTTGCTGAAGAGCACAAACTATGGATTCAAACAGGGTACTCCCTCGATACTCAAACCAGAATGTGGGTGACCCCTACTGGAAAAGTTTGTGTTCCTTCTTTGTCGCTGCCTATTTTAATTGATTATGTGTATTTTGCATACACTTGGGCAAGGAGGAAATGGTTTACACTTAATTACAATGGACACTCCACAGCCTCCAACCTCGTTGGGAAGGTGCCGGGGTTGGAAGACTTGAGCTATAGGGAGAGGCTGAACAGGCTGGGGCTGTTTTTTCTGGACCGTCTGAGGCTGAGGGGTGACCTTATAGAGGCTTACAAAAGCATGAGGGGCATGGATAGGATAAATAGATAAAGTCTTTTCCCTGGGATGGGGGAGTCTAGAAGTAGAGGGCATAGGTTTAAGGCAAGAGGGGAAAGATATAAAAGAGACCTAAAGGGCAACTTTTTCATGCAGAGGGTGGTCCACGTATGGAATGAGCTGCCAGAGAACGTGGTGGAGGCTGGTACAATTGCAACATTTAAGAGGCATTTGGATAGGTATATGAATAGGAAAGGCTTGGAGGGATATGGGCCGGGTGCTGGCAGGTGGGACTAGATTGGGTTGGGATATCTGGTCGGCATGGATGGGTTGGACCAGAGGGTCTGTTTCCGTGCTGTACATCTCTATGACCCTTCCAGGTCCTCCTCACCACCCCAACTGCTGCTAAGGTCACCGAACGTTCCGCCTGGGTTCATCTCCATCATTGCAAGTTCATCACATGAGCCCCTTGCATGGGGGAGATGATGAAGGTCGAACTTGCCTTTCTGTGTGGACTTGCCATTGCCAACATTGGCGCACAAGAAGCATTGGCTATCCTGAGCAACCAGAGACTGTGTACCAACAATGCAAAAAAAAATCCTTGCATGCCAAGAGACTGAATGTTACCTAGAATGACTGTTGCTGTGATCAACTGCATCAAAACGATTTAACAGTTCATTTACAGGACAAGTCTAAATGGTCTTTACTCTGTCAAGGTGTTGTGTGCTAGTTTGATTTCAGTTGTGCTATGGGTAACTCTGGTCAACCTTGCCCCCATTCAAATAGGTCACGCTGCAAAAGAGAAGATAGGGAAATGTTACTTTTCACTCTCCAAAGTCACAATAGAATATTTGGCAGAGATGAAGTTGTTTGTTATGCCCTGACTTCAACAAAAGGCTCTTGACTCCTTTTCCCCTCCTGAATCCTAACGAAAGAGTATGGAACACCATATAATATTTATTTTGATTATTACTTATCCCTACTTGTTAGCTGCTTATGGACGACTTCCAATAAGTTCGGAATAGTCTATCCAAGTTGTTACAGTGGTAAAGGATTGGGGCGTACTTACACTAATGTCACCAAGACTATTCCATGCGCGATGATTAAATGTGCCAGTCTCCCCTGCTCCCCGGCAGGACCTCTCATCTCATGTGTATGCCTTGGGGAAGAGTGTCTCTCTGTTATTGGTGGTATTCAGGCCCTTTGTGGAATGGGTAATAGCACTCACCTTCATTATGAGTTGCCTAATGGCACCCACATCTTCCCAATTGTAGGATGGAAGGAACCATTCTGAGATGATAACCATATCTCTTTCCGAAAGATCCATCTCTTTCTATTGAACAGCTTTCACCACAAGTGCTCAGGACGGCCATACTTTGTAGCCATGGACTATCCATAAGTTCCGGGAAATCACAAAGACAGGCCCGCTTCTTATTGGGAAGCTCCATCTATTATCTATACAAAACCTGGTTACTATTTTTTTAAGCCAAGGCAAAGCAATCAATTTCCTTGTCCTTAATGAAATAGGCACTCCCCATGCTGTAGCTGTAGGAACACATTTTTCAACCACGGTTCCCTGTCCAATTATCTGGGAATGGGATTAGGATTTCCCTGTCAAACGTTCAGTCTCACCAGAGTTCTGCACAAATTGGAAGAATCCAAAGGCTTTGAGCACCACTAAGGCTCACTCTCTGGTGTATGCATTTCTTAGTATTTTCTCTGTAAGAGGGTCCACAGGAATTATTAGCCATCAAAGTCAAAATTATCTCATTTGCAGTCTCACCCTCTTGGGTAATGACACAACTGCTGCCTTAACAGGAGTTAAGGACACGCTTTCAGAATTGCGCCTATTTTCCCAACAAAACCAGTACACACTTGACTACATACTTGCCAATGAAGGTGGAATTTGCGCCATAGTTAAAGGCAAATGCATCATGGGGGTCACTGACCTCATAGAGAATATTACCAGGAATGTAGATAACATTTGCACCTTCATCAGCCAAATGACTGAGGGCACGGGATGGGGAGGTTGGGGTTTCGGCTCATGGTACAACTGGCTGATAAATATGGCTATGCATGTTGTTATTGTTTTAATTGGTCTTTTTGGCATTGCTATTGATAAGTGTATTATTGCTAAAATATTAACTTCTATTGACAGTGTATGCATTTTGGTTTGGGTTTTTCCTGATTCTTCCCACCAAGGCTTTTTCATGCCCCCTACTAGCTTCCTCAGTTCTTTCCTAGCTACCGTGTAATCCTCTAAAGTTGTGTCAGATTCTTGTTTTCTCAACCTTAAGTAAGCAGGTCATAATTTTTCAGATTACGTGAAGAAAGGAAGAATGTTCTATCGGCACCTTTCATAACCTCAATTAAGCCTTGTCTGAAGTGTCATCATTGGTGGTCCCTCGCCAACGATGATGACTGTCTTCCACTCTCAGGTGAGTCCGTAGGTGGCTACCTTTCTCGGCGGCAGTTGCAGTGGGAGGAGCGACAGTGAAGACCAAGGACCTGACAGGAAGGGAAAGTTCAAGCACAAAAACTTACGGTGTATAGCCGGACTGCATGCTGAGCAGGAGCGGACACTGGACTGCTGGGTAAGTGAGGTTTTGGGTAAGTACCCGAAACACTACACGGATAGTGTCTCCCACCCATCCTCCTCCTCTAACCAAAGAAAGGGTTCTGTGAGCTGGATTGGTAAGGTGACTAGTTTTTAATTTTTTTAGTTTTCAGTAGTCTTGTTGGGAATTTAGAATAGTGGGGATGGAGGTTAGGGCAGTTGGATGTTCCTCCTGCAGAACATGGGAGATAAGGGTCACCACTAGTGTCCATGGTGACTGCATTTGTGGGAAGTGCATCCAACTCCAGCTCCTCGCAAACCATGTTTGGGAACTGGAGCTGCAGCTGGATGAACTTTGGATCATTCGGGAGGTGGAGGGGTTATTGAGGAGTTACAGTGAGGTAGTCACACTTCAGATACAAGAAGAAAGTTGATGTGTTACTGTCAGGGGCTGGAAAGGGAACCGACAGACAGTGCAGGGATCCCCTGTGGCCGTTCCCCTCAACAAGTATACTGTTTTGGATACTGCGGGGGTGGAAGACTTACCAGGGGTAAGCAATGGGGCACAGGTCTCTGGCACAGAGTCTGTCCCCTGTTGCTCAGAAGGGAAGGGGGAATAGGAGCAGTGTATCAGTCATTGGGGACTCCATAGTTAGAGAGACAGATAAGAGGTTCTGTGGGAACGGGGGACACTCACAGTTGGTGTGTTGCCTCCCAGGTGCCAAGGTCCGTGATGTCTCTGATCGTATTTTCAGGATCCTTGAGGGGGAGGGGGAGGGGGAGCAACCCCAAGTCGTGGGCCACATAGGCACCAACGACACAGGTAGGAAGAGAGATGGGGATTTAAGGTAGAAACTCAGGGAGCTAGGGTGGAAGATTAGAGCTAGAACAAACAGAGTTGTTATCTGTGGTTTGTTCCCTGTGCCACGTGCTAGTGAGGTGAGGAATTGGGAGACAGAGGGGTTGAACATGTGGTTACAGGATGGTGCAGGAGGCAGGATTCCTGGATAATTGGTGCTCTTTCTGGGATAGGTGGGACCTCTACAAACAGGATGGTCTTCATCTGAACCAGAGGAGTACCAATATCCTGGGGAGGGGGGAGCATGAGAGGGGACATTTGCTAATGCTCTTTGGGAGGCTTTAAACTAATTCAGCAGGGGGATGGGAACCCAAATTGTAGTTCCAGTATACAGAAGGTTTAGGGTAGTGAGGTCAGAAATAAGATTTCAAGGTAGTAAGATGGTACTGACAAGCAAGAAGTTGGTGACGTGCGTCTATTTCAATGCCAGGGGTATCCAGAATAAGGATGGGTGAACTTGCATCATTGGTTGGTACCTGGGATTTCAATGTTGTGGCCCATTTTGGAGACATGGATAGAGAAGGGGCAGGAATGGCTGTTGCAGGTTCAGGATTTAGATGTTTCAGTAAGAACAGAGAAAATGGTGAAATAGGGGAGGTGTGGCATTGTTAATCAAGGACAATTTTATGGTGGCAGAAAGTATGTTTGAAGACTTATCTACTGAGGTAGTATGGGCTGAGGTTAGAATCAAGAAAGGAGAAGTCACCCTATTGGCAGCTTTCTATAGGCATCCAAATAGTTCTAGAGATGTAGAGGAAAGGATAGCAAAGATGATTCTCAAAAGGAGAGAGAGGGACAGGGTAGTTGTTATAGGGGACTTGAAAGTTAAAAGTTAGCCAGGAAAGACCTAAAAAGAGAGGTAAGAAGAGCTAGGAGGTGTCATGAGATAGGATCAAGGAAAACCATATGGCTTTCTATAGGTATGTGAGAAATAAAATAGAGTAAGATTAGGGCCAATCAAGGACAATAGTGGGAAGTTGTCCAGGGAGTCAGAGGAGATGGAGGAAGCACTAAATGAATATTTTTTGTCAGTATTCACACTGAAAAAAGACAATGTTGTCGAGAAGAATACCGAGATACTGGTTCCCAGAATCGATGGGATTGAGTTGTACAAGGAGGAGGTGTTAGCAATTGTAGAAAGTGTGAAAATAGATAAATCCCCTGGACTAGATGGGATTTATCCTAGGATTCTCTGGGAAACTAGGGAGGAGATTGCAGAGCCTTTGGCTTTGATCTTCATGTCGTCATTGTCTACAGGAATAGTGCCAGAAGACTGGAGGATAGCAAATGTTGCTCCCTTGTTCAAGAAGGGGAGTAGAGACAACCCTGGTAATTAGAAACCAGTTAGCCTTACTTCAGTTGTGGGGAAAGTGTTGGAAAAGGTTATAAGAGATAGGATTTATAATCATATGGAAAGGAATAAGTTGATTGGGGATAGTCAACATGGTTTTGTTAAGGGTAGGTAGTGCCTCACAAACCTTAGAGTTCTTTGAGAAGGTGACCAAACAGGTGGATGAGGGTAAAGCAGTTGATGTCGTGTACATGGATTTCAGTAAGGTGTTTGATAAGGTTCCCTGCAGTAGGCTATTGCACAAACTACGGAGGCATGGGATCGAGGGTGATTTAGTGAATTGGATCAGAAATTGGCTAGCTGAAAGAGGGTGGTGGTTGTTGATGGGAAATGTTCATCCTGGAGTTCAGTTATTAGTGGTGTACTGCAAGGATCTGTTTTGGGGCCACTGCTGTTTGACATTTTTATAAATGACCTGGATGAGGTTGGTAAATTTGCGGATGGCACTAAGGTTGGTAGAATTGTGGATAGTGCCGAAGGATGTTGTGGGTTACAGCGGACACAGATAAGCTGCAGCGCTGGGCTGAGAGGTGGCAAATGGAGTTTAATGTGGAAAGGTGTGAGGTGATTCACTTGGAAGGAGAAACAGAAATAAAGAATACTGGGCTAATGGTAAGATTCTTGGTAATGTGGATGAACAGAGAGATCTCAGTGTCCATGTCCACCTGACTCTCGCTCCTCCAAGAGTGTGTTAGGGAACTGGAGCGGGAGCTAGATGAACTTCGGATCATTCGGGAGGCAAAGTCTGTGATAGATAAGAGTTACAGGGAAGTAGTTACTCCTAGACATGAAGAAAGCTGGGTAACTGTTCGAAGGGGGGAAAAACAGGCAGTGGAGGGATCCCCTGTGGTTGTTCCCCTGAAAAACATGTATATCGTTTTGGATACTGTTGAAGGGGACGAATTACCAGGAGTATGCAGTGGGCCCAGGTTTCTGGCACAGAGCCTGCCCTGTTGCACAGAGGGAAAGGAGGAGAGTGTTAGTCATTGGGGACTCAATAGTTAGAAGCTCAGATAGAAGGTTTGTAGGGAACGAATGAGACTTGCGATTGGTGTGTTGCCTCCCAGGTGCCAGGGTCCGTGATGTCTCGGATCATATCTTTGGGGCCCTGAAGGGAGAGGGTGACCAGCCTCAAGCCATTGTCCATGTAGGTACCAATGACATAGGTAGAAAGAGGAATAGGGATGTAAGGCAGGGCGCTAGGATGGAAGCTGACAGCTAGAACAAAGAGTTGTTATCTCTGCTTTGTTACCCATGCCACGTGATAGCGAGGCAAGGAATAGGGAGAGATATCAGCCGAACATGTGGCTGCAAGGATGGTGCAGGAGGGAGGGTTTCAGGTTCTTGGATAATTGGGGGTCATTCTGGGCAAGGTGGGACTTGTACAAACAGGATGGTCTTCACTTGAACCAGAGGGGTACTAATATCCTGGGTGGGAAATTCGCTGGGGCTATTTGGGTGGGTTTAAATTAGCTCAGACATGGGAACTGGAAGTGCAGTTGCAGTGCACAGGGGGATGAGAGTAGGAAGGACAGGGACAGGATTTCAGGGTCACAGGAATATACTGGCAGACAACAAAATGGCTTGAAATGTGTCTACTTCAATGCCAGAAGTATCCGAAATAAGGTAGGTGAGCTTGCAGCATGGATAGGTACCCAGGACTTCGACGTTGTGGCCATTTCTGAGACATGGCGAGAGCAGGGTGAGGAATGGATATTGCAGGTTCCAGGGTTTAGATCTTTCATTAAGAACAGGCAAGGTGGTAAAACAGGGGAAGATGTGACCTTGTTAGTCAAGGATAGTATAACAGTGGCTGAGAGAACTTTTGATAAGGACTCATCTACTGAGATAGTGTGGGCTGAGGTTAGAAACAGGAGAAGAGAGATCACACTGCTAGGAGTTTTTTATAGGCCTCCGCAAAGTTCAAGGGAAATGGAGGAGAAGAGTGGCAAAACTATTCTGGGTAGGAGTGAAAGGAATAGGGTGGTCATTATGGGGGACTTTAACTCCCCCAACATTGACTGGAAATGCTATAACTTAGTACATCAAAGGGCTTATGCCTGAATCGTCGATTCTCCTTCTCCTTTGATGCTGCCTGACCTGCTGCGCTTTTCCAGCAACACATTTTTAAGCTCTGGATCAGTTTTTGTCCAATGTGTATAGGAGGGTTTCCTGACACAGTAGGTCAAAGGGCCAGCAAGAGGGGAGGCCACACAGGATCTAGTACTTGGTAATGAACCAGGCCAGGTGTTAGACTTAGTGGTAGGTGAGCATTTTGGACTGAGTGACCATAATTCAGTTACGTTTACTTTAGCGATGGAAAGGGATAGGTAGATGCCACAGGGCAAAAGTTATTGATGGAGCAAGGGCAATTATAATGTGATTAGGCAGGAATTAGGATGCATAGAATGGGGTAGAAAATGCAGGGGATGCAGACAATGGAAATGTGGAGCTGTTTTAAGGAACAGATACTGCGTGCCCTTGATAGGTATGTCCTTGTCAGGCAGGGAGGAAGTGATAAGGTAAGGGAACCGTGGTTTACAACAAAAATTGCATCTCTTGTTACGAAGAAGAAGGAGGCTTATGTGTTGGAGGCAAGATGGTTCCGATAAGGTGATGGAGAGTTATAGATCAGCTAGGAAGGATTTAAAGAGAGAGTTAAGAAGAGCAAAAAGAGGACACGAACAGTCTTTAGCAAGTAGAATAAAGGAGGAATAAAAGGATGATTAGTGTAGGAATAGGGCCAATCAAAGAAAGAAGTGGGAAGTTGAGTGTGGACCCTGAGGAGATTGGAGAGGTGCTAAAGAACATTTCTCATCAGTTTTCACTCAGAAAAAGGAGAATATTGTAGAGGGGAAGAATGAGGTACGAGATATTAGACTAGAAAGGATCGAGGTTAGTTATGAACAGGTGTTATCAATTCAAGAAGGAGTGAAAGTAGACAAGTCCCCTGGGCTGGATGGATTTATCCGAGGATTCTCTGAGAAGCTAGGGAGGAGATAGCAGAGCCTTTGGCTTTGATATTTGAGTCATCATTGTCTACAGGTTTGGTACCATAGGACTGGGGGATTGTAAATGTTGTGCCCTTGTTCAAGAAGGGCAGTAGAGATGACCCAGGTAATTATAGACCAGTGAGCCTTACTTCTGTTGTAGGAAAGGTTTTTGATAGGATTATAAGAGATAAGATTTATAATAATCTAGCAAGCAACAATTTGATTTCATATAGTCAACATGGTTTTGTCAAGGGCAGGTCGTGTCTCTCAAATCTCATTGAGTTTTTTGAGAAGGTGACCAAGCATATAGATGAGGGTAGGGCAGTTGACGTGGTATACATGGACTTCAGTAAAGCCTTTAATAAGGTTCCACATGGTAGGCTGTTGGAGAAAATGCAGAGGCATGGAATTGAGGGTGATTTAGCAGTTTGGATTAGAAACTGGCTTTCTGAAAAAAGGAAGCAAGTGGTGGTTGATAGAAAATATTCAGCCTGGAGTCCGGCTACTAGTGGTGTGCCACAAGGATCTGCTTTGGGACCATTGCTGTTTGTCATTTTTATAAATGACATGGACACAGGCACACATGATGGATTAGTAAATTTGCAGATGACACTAAAGTTGGTGGAGTAGTGGACAGTTCGGAAGAATGTTACAGCTTGCAGGGGGACTTGGATAAACTGCAGAATTGGGCTGAGAGGTGGCAAATGGAGTTTAATGCAGCTAAATGTGAGGTGATGCACTTTGGGAAGAATAACAGGAAGTACTCGGTACTGGGTCAATGGAAATATTCTTGGTAGTGTGGATGTGCAGTGGGGTCTTGGAGTCGATGTACATAGATCCCTGAAAGTTATCATCCAGGTGGATAGTGCTGTTAAGAAGGCATACAGTATGTTAGGTTTCATTCGTAGAGGGATTAAGTTCCGGAGCCGCAATATCATGTTGCAACAATACAAAACACTGGTGTGGCCACACTTGGAATATTGTGCACAGTTCTGATCCCCATATTTCGGGAAGAATGTGGAAGCATTGGAAAAGGTGCAGAGGAGCTTTACCAGGATGTTGCCTGGTCTGGAGGGAAGGTCTTATGAGGAAAGGCTGAGAGACTTGAACCTGTTCTCATTGGCAAGAAGGCTTAAGAGGGGATTTGATAAAGACATACAAGATGATCAGAAGATTAGATAGGGTAGACAGTGAAAGTCTTTTTCCTAGGATGATGACATCAGCATGTTAGAGGGGACATAACTACAAATTGAGGGCTGATAGATTTAAGACAGATGTCAGAGGCAGGTTCTTTACGCAGAGAGTGGTAAGGGCGTGGAATGCCCTACCTGCTAATGTAGTCAACTCAGCCACATTAGGGAGATTTAAACAATCCTTAGATAAGCACATGGATGATTTTAGGATAGTGTAGGGGGAAAAGCTGAGAATAATTAACAGGTCGGTGCAACATCGAGGGACGAAGGGCCTGTTCTGCGCTGTATTGTTCTATGTTCTATGTTCATAGATCCCTGAAAGTTGCCACCCAGGTTGATAGGGTTGTTAAGAAAGCATACAGCATTTTAGCTTTTATTAGAGGAGGGCTTGAGTTTCGGAATCATGAGGCCATGCTGCAGCTGTACAAAGCTCTCCTGAGGCCGCATTTGGAGTATTGCATACAATTCTGGTCACTGCATTATAGAAAGGATGTGGAAACTTTGGAAAGGGCTCAGAGATTTACTAGGATGTTGCCTGGTATTGAGGAAAGGTCTTATGAGGAAAGGCTGAGGGACTTGAAGCTGTTTTCGTTACAGAAAAGAAGGTTGAGAGGTGACTTATTTGAGATACATAAGTCAATCAGAGGGTTAGATAGGGTGGACAGTAAGAGCCTTTTTCCTCGGATGGTGATAGCTAGCACGAGGGGACATAGCTTTAAATTAAGGGGTGATAGATATAGGATAGATGTCAGAGGTAATTTCTTTACTCACAGAGTAGTAGCGGCATGGAATGATCTGTCTGCAACAGTATTAGACTCACCAACTTTAAGGGTATTTAAATGGTCATTGGATAGACATATGGATGAACATGGAATAGTGTAGGTTAGATGGGCCTCCGATTGGTTTCACAGGTCGGTGCAACATCAAGGGTTGAAGGGCCTGTACTGCACTATAATGTTGTATGTTCTATGTACCTATGACTACCGCAGGCTGTTACACTTGGGGCTGGTGGTGTTCATAGGAAGGACTAGGAGCACGCTCCTTTTGGCATTTTTGCCTGGCTTCCATTTTTTCTGGATGGCGGGTTCGATGTGCTCTATGCTTTCCTAGATGCTTCTCCTCTACTTTGGACAGTCTTGAGTCAGTGATCTCCAGGTGTCTGTGGGAATGTCACACTTTGCCAGTGAGACCTTGAGGGTATCACTGAAGCACTTTCTCTCTCTACCTGGGGCTCGCCTGCCATTTCAAAACTGGGAGTAGAGCAGCTGCTTGGGGAATCTTGTGTCAGTCATGCGGATGACATGCCCAGCCCAACGTAACCAATCAAGAGTGTTCGGTGGCTTGATGCTGGGGATGTTGACCTAGTGAAGGACACTGGTGGTGGTGCGTCCTAGCAGATATGCAGGATCTTGTACAAACCCCCAGTGCTTTTCTCACCCCAATATTTTTATAACACTCCCAGCCATGTAATATTTGGAACACCATCCCCCTCACACCCCAGCCCATAGCTTATTTAATCCCGAGCTCTCTGAAGTGTAATTATTGTTGCAATATCAGGAAACATGGCAGCTAGTTTGCGCGCAATGAAATCCCACAATGATAATAAATAAATAATGTGATAATCTATTACAATTACATTGATAAGGAATAAATACTGAACTCCCCTGCTCTTCTTTAATTATGTTATTGGATTTTTGATGTTCATCGCGGATCATGAATAATGGATAAATCTTATATTTCTAGCTAAGTAAGAGTTGCTTCCAGTCTTTTTGAAAGCTTTCTCACTGTATCTTACCAAATACACCTCATTAATTACCTATCCTGCGCCTACAGAGGCAGCCCTCACATCCAATTCTTGCTCCATTTGTTCCCAGAATAGCACGTCACTCGGTCATTTGGTTTTCTGAAGTATGCCCATGCCATATTTAAAATTCCATTTAGATGAGCACTAGAATTCCAACACTGTCCTGCTTGGTCAAGACTGGAGTTTGAATGTATTGGAAAAGGAGAAGAATGTACTATAATTCTCTGACAGGGACCTGGAGATTCGAGTTGAAGGGATGGAACAATTTAGAGGAATCTTCTTCTTGGAGGACTGGCATCCTGGTCTGTGCTGTCTTGATGGTGAGGAACAATGATCAGTAGTGGTGTAAAGAAGGTCAAAAGCATTCTCTATTATATCAATATAAGTGCCACACTTCGTTCTGCTATCCCATATTCATTCCATTTTTATCAATGTCTCCCTTTATTTCATTACAGGAGAAGATATTTCATGATAGGGCCAAAAGCTCTAGATGAATGAAGAGAATGCCCAACACTCAATTCCTCAGCTCCACATGCAAAAAATCACGGTCCTCTCAGGAGAAGATGAGGACAGTTCTTGTACAAATGCCAAGACATCCATGTCCCACAAAAAAGTACAACTTCACTTCACTAAAATTCTCACAATAATTCCAATGTCAGGTCATTTTATTGAGTACCACTTCTAACCATTGTCAGCAATACCTTTGTTTTCTTTTGTATCGTAAGTACTGCTAACATGTGTACTACCGCCATGGAGGAACAGCCAGAAGCCATCTGTGGAAAGAGTGCTAGGTTTTGAAGCATCAGTAAGGCTGCCTCCTGCACTCTCTCCAACTTGATTACTGCTACATTGGTGAGACATTAGCCTTACAAAGTTTGAGACCACAATGTGGTGAGCACCTTATTCATACAGCTGTGCAGATGACTTAGGAAGAAGTTTGACCAGAATAAAGGTTCTGAATGGTGGAATGCTGATTTAAATATAAGACAGGATCTGGTCAAAGTGGATTGGGAACAGATACTTACAGAAAAATCAGAGGCAGTGAAACTCGTTTAACAAGGAAATCATGCGAATGCAGGGCCAATATATTCCTTTAAGGTGAAGGGTGGGACCTAAAAGCCCAGAGAGCTCTGGATGCCAAGAAACATTCAGAATTGAATAAGGACTTAAAAAAACCCTTCGGTAGATAGCAAAGGCTCAAAATCCTGGACAGTATAAAAATTGTAAGGTGCTATTTAAAAAACAAATTAGAAGAGCAAAATGGATCATGAAAAATTACTGGCACGTAAATACTGAGATTAAGGAAAATACAAAGGTTTTTTAAAAGTATATAAATGGCGTGAAAATAAACATGGAAAGAGCTGGGGCCATTAAGGACCAAAGTAACAATATGCGTGCAGAGCCAGAGTACATAGCTGAGGTTTTAAAGGAGTACTTTGTATCTATGTGCATTACAGAGAAGTGTGATGTTAAGTATAGAAATAAGGGAAGGGGACTGTGATTACTTGAACAAATTAACAGAAAGGAAAGAAGCATTAGTGATTTAAGCAGGCTTGAAAAATAGATAAACCCTCAGACCCAGATGAGATTATCCCAGGCTGCTGTGGGAGGCATGGGAGGAAATTGCAGAGGCTCTGGCATTAATTTTCAAATCCAGTCTGGCCAGAGGAGGGGTGCCAGAGGACTGGATGAAAGATAATCTGGTACCATTATTTAAGAAGGATTGCAAGGATAAACAGGGAACTGCAGATTCTAACATCAGTGCCAGGGAAACCATTGGAAGAAATTCTAAAGAACAGAAATCATCTCCACCTGGAGAAGCATGGATTGGTCAAGGATAGTCAGCATGGCTTTGTCAGGGGCAATCATACCTAACAAATTTGATTGAAGTTTTCAAGGAGGTGACGAAGTATGTACATGAGCATAGTGCAGTTCATGTAGTTTACGTGTACTTTAGTAATGCTGTTGACAATGTCTGATATGGCGGATTGATTAAGAAACTAAAAGCCCATGGGATCCAGGATAATTTGGCAAATTGGATCTAAAATTGGCTTAGTCGCTGAAAGGTTTGTTACTGAAGCCCTGTGTCCAATGTCATACCACAAGGTTGGTGATTGGTCTCTTGCTATTTGTAGTGTACTTTAATGATCTAAACATGAAAGCAGGAGTATGATCAGTAACTTCACAGATAACACAAAAATTAATGGTGTGGTAAATAGCAAGGAGGAGAGTCCCAGATTATAGGATTCTACAGATGGGTTGAACAGTGGCAAATGGAATTTACTCCTGAAGAGTGTGATGGGATGCATTTGGGAAGACCAACAAGGTAAGGGTGTACATGTTGAATGGTAAAACCCTAGGAAGTACAAAGGATCAGTGGGACCATTGTGTGCACATCCATACTTCCTTGATGGCAGCAGGAGATACAAGTAGAGTGGTTAAGAAGGATTATGAGAGACTTGTCTTTATTAGTCAAGGCACTGAATACAAGAGGTTATGATGGAGCTGTATAAAACATTAGGCATGTCACAGCTGGTGTACTGTGTGCAGTACTGATTGCCAAACTATAAGAAATGTGTGAATACACCAGGGATAATGTAGAAGATAATATCAATGTTGCCTGTGCTGGATCTATACAGCTATGAAGAGAGACCTGATAGGCTGAAGTTGTTTTCTTTAGAGCAGAGAAGTTGGGTAGGGAAATAATTAAGGTGTACGAAGTTAGAAGGGTCATTGAAAAGGTAGATGGGGTCACAGTTTTCAGGGAAGGAGCAGGTGGTTGCAAAGGGATTTGAGGAAAAACTTTTTTACCCAGAGCGTTGTGGGTATCTGGAACTCACTGCCTGAAAACGTAGCAGAGGCAGGAACTCTCAAGATATTTAAGTAGTATATGGATAGGCACTTGAAATGCCTTGACATTCAAGGCTACAGGACAAGTGCTGAAAATGGGATTTTAATAGATGCTTTATGACTGCTGTTGACATGATAGGCTGAAGTCACTGTAAAAAACTCTAGCTCAACATGTCACTACAATTTAATAACTTACATAGTTTCTTCCTGCTGTTTCAGTAATTAAAATTTAATCACCATTTCAAAAAAAGGTGTTTAGCTAGAAATTCTCTGACAAGTTTCAAAGTAATTGAAATGAAACCATAATTCAAAGAAAAGCTGAAGATACAGCAGAACTTAAATCATTTGTAAAGCTTTTGGAATTTAAAGTGAGCAATTTAATGTTAACAAAGAAATGGAAAGAAGTTATTATAAACCCAGACAAGGTTATGGATACTGCAGACAGAAAATTCATTTCATCAG
Organism: Chiloscyllium punctatum; assembly: GCF_047496795.1. Lineage (NCBI taxonomy): Eukaryota > Metazoa > Chordata > Chondrichthyes > Orectolobiformes > Hemiscylliidae > Chiloscyllium > Chiloscyllium punctatum. The sequence continues at coordinate 37,337,214 of NC_092782.1, read as the reverse complement.
CATGGAAGAAGCAATTCCGGAGTTACAAATTGCTTCAGATCTACACACCAAAATTACCAGCAGAACAACTCAACTCTATGGGACCTTCAGGTGATCTTACTAATAGGCAAAATGTTAAATAAGGTATTGGTGTCTTTGAGGAGGTCTTGAAACCATTTGACAACTGTTTTACTTTAATTGTATTATGAAAAGAGTCAAATTCAATTAAAATATAATGTTTTCATGAGAATCTATTGACAACTTCATCAATGATGTTCACACATTGTCTGAATCTTGTGAATATAGAGCCTTACAACTAGAATCAGTGAGAGACAGAACTGTCAGAAACTTTCAGCCTTTGGGCCTGGTGTACTTAATCTCTTTTAAATCTTTTCCAAATTCTTATATTCTTTTACTCACTTGTGGGATGTGGGCATTACTGGTCAGGCCGGCATTTATTCTCCACCCACTGCTGCCCTTGAGAAGATGGTGGTGATTTGCCTTCTTGAAGTGCTGCAGTCCATGAGCTGTAGTGGGATCCACAATGTTGTCAGGGAGGGAATTCCAGGATTTTGATCCAGCTACAGTGAAGGAACACTTATATATTTCCAAGGCAAACTAGTGAGTTCCTTGGAGGGGAACTTGCAGGTGGTGTTCCCATCTATCTGTTGCCCTTGTCCTTACTGGCGTTGGTTTGGAAAGTGTTGTCTAAGGATTTTTTGGTGTTTTTCTGCAGATCAACTTATAGCTGGTACACACTGCTGCTATGCAGCATTGGTGGTGGAATGACTGCACCACATCCACAAACAATAAAGCAGGCTGCTTTGTCCTGGATGTCAAAAGCTGAGATTTGGAAAAACTACAAATATAGGCAGAAAAAGTACAAATTTACTCTACTAAATTATCAAAATCTATCACTACATAAGGTAGAAGTACTCCAAATAATTACAAAACAAACCAACGCAAGGAGTGTTGAAAGTTTTGGATACCAAGCATCAATATCCAAGATGTGGATCAAAATAAATACAAACTAAAAAAAAGCCAGCTCAATCACAAGTGTGTTACTTTTGCAGAAAAAGAGGGGAATTTTCAAAAATGTGCAAAAAGAAGTAAACTTGTGTGCATCCACAAAGTCAATACTTTACACTGAGTGCTGTTTAAAAAAAAATCCTGACTCTCAAAGTGTACTTCCATCATAAAAGCTAACCTTAGATGATGGCATTCTTAGGAGAAATCTGCAACTCAGCTGAACCAGACATGACATGACAGAAGTTATCTGTGTCAATGGACATCCAAGTAGGTTAAGCTCAAACAAGAGTGATCAGCACTGTTATATAATAAACTGACTTTGTTGAAAAACAGACTTTCAGCCTTCTGGCCTGATGTTAGATGGGGTAGGCAAAATGTCTTCAAAGACTAAAGGAATGTTAAAAAAGTTTCTTTAAGACATAACAATCATCAGTTAATAGAAACATAGAAGTAGGCCACTCAGCTTTGAGCTGTCTCCACCATTCAATATGATCACAGTTGATCATCCTACACAGTACCTTGATCTCACTTACCCTCCATACCCTTTGATCCCAAGTATGATATCGAGTTGCTTCTTGAAAACGTTCAATGTGTTGCTCTCAACTGTTTTCAGTGGCAGAGAATTCCTCAAGCTCATCGCTCTCTAGGGGAAGAAATTTCTCTTTTTCTCAATCTTAAATACCTATCCAGTCACTTTAGAATGCGATAATTGGTTCCTGACTCTCAGATTAGCATAAACATCCTTCTTGCATTTATCCTGTCCAATCCTGTTGGAATTTTATAGGTTTCTAATGAGAAACACCATTCTTCACAACTTCAGTGAATACAATCCTAATTGATTCAAACTTGTTCATGTATCAGTCCTACCATCTCAGAAACAGTCTGGCAAATCTATGTGGCTATCGAGAATGTACAATGTCCTTTCTCAAATATGGAGACCAAAACTGCTCGCAGTACTCCGTAGTAGTAGTCTCACCAAGGGTCTATATAATTGCATAATTCCTCTACAATTTCTTCTTCTTTATTTGCATCCTCTTGCTGCAAGTAACTTAAAACATAGAAGCAGAAGTAAGCCATTAGCCCAACAAGTTTGTTCCACCATTCAATGAGATGTCTGATCTGAAAACCATCAACTCCAGTGCTCTGCCTTTTCTGCATAACCCTCTATTTCCTTACTGATTCGAGATCTGCCTCAGTCTTAATATACTTAATAGCTCAGCCTCAAATGCCTTCTACAGTAAATAATTCCACAGAATTACCACTATCTGAGAAAAGAAACTCTATCTTAAATGTGCTTCTGAGATTTTGCCTTCTGGCCCTAGACTCTCCTATAAATGGAAACAAGCTTTCTGCATCAACCCAGTCAAGTCCCCTTTCTGCATCAACCCAGTCAAGTCTCATGTTTCTATAAGGTTGTCTCTTACGTTTTTCTAAATTTCAACAAGTACTAGCCCAACCTATTCAACTTCTCATAAAACAGTGTCTTCATACCCAGTATCAATTGATTGAACTTTCTCTGGACTGCTTGCAATGCCTGTATGTCTTTTCTTAGATAAGAAACCCAACACTGTTTACAGTATCCCAGCAGTGATCTGACTAATGCCTTGGAAAGATTTAGCAAAACCTCTCTAACTGTACACTCCATTCCTTTTGAAAGAACACCAACATTCCATTCATCTTCCCTCTTACTCACTGAACTTGGATGCTAGCTTTTTATGACATATTCTGATTCAGCTATTAACCCTTTAAGGGTGGCACAGTGGCACTGATGCCTCACAATGTCAGGGACTCAGGTTCAATTCCAGCCTCAGGTAACTGTCCATGTGGAATGTGCACATTCTCTTTGTGTCTGTGTGGGTTTCTGCTGAGTGCTCCGATTTCGTCCGACAATCCAAAGATGTGTTGGGTTAGGTGAATTGGCTATGCCAAATTGTCTGTGGTGTCTAGGAATGTGTAGGCTATGTGGTTGAGCCATGAATGTGAGGTTGCAAGGATTGGGAGGGGGAGGGGGGAGCTTCTGGGTGGGATGCTCTTAGAAGGGTCAGTGCAGACACAATGGGCTGAATGGCCCCTTTCTGTACTGTGGTGATTCTACGATTCTATAGATGAGGACCACAAAAGCCCTCTGTCCTATAGCTTTCGGCAGCCTTTCTCTATTTAGATAATATTCAGCCCCTCTACTCTTCCTGCCTAAGTGCATAACCTCACATTTTTCATCTGCAATGTCTTTGCCCATTCACTTAACCTGTCTATATTCCTCTGCAGATGCTATGTCATCTTATCCACTTCTCTTCCAACAATTTTTGTGCCATCTACAAACTTAGCTGTACATCCAGTGATTACCATATGTTGTAAATAATTGTGGCACCAGCACTGATCATTGTGGCACTCCACTAATTTCAGATTGCCATCTTGAAAATGATCCACTTATCCCAAATCTCTATCTTCTCATAATTCGCAATCCTCTATCAATGCCAACATACTATCTCCAACACTATGGGCTCTTATCTTATTGAAGTAACCTAATGTGTGGTAGCTTATCAAACACCTTCTGAAAATCTGAACGTATGACATCCACTGCTTCCCCTTTAGCTATTCTGCTTGTTACATCCTCAAAGAATTCTAGTATATTTGCCAGGTAAACTTTCTCCTTCATGAAGCCATGCTGACTCTGCTTGATCATAGTATGTATTTGTATTTGTAAATGTTCTAACATTACACCTTTTATAATAGACTATAATAATTTCCCAGTAACAAACATAATCATAGAATCCCTACAGTGTAAAAGCAGGCCATTCGGCCCATCAAATCTCCACCACCCCTTCCAAAAAGCATCCCACCCAGAACTGCCTCCTCTCCTCCCGCCTCCCCCCCCCAACTCAATCCCCACAACCCTACATTTCCCATGGCTAATCCACCTAGATTGAATATCCCTGGACACTGCAGGGCAATTTAGCATGGCCAATCCACCTAACTCACACATCTTTGGACTTTGGAGGAAAAACAGATCACCCAGCGGAAATCCACGCAGACATGGGGAGAATGCCAGTAGGGGATATTAAGCTAGTGGGTCTCCAGTTACTCTTTTTGTCTCCTTCCCTTTTTAAATAAAGTGGTTACATTGGCAGTTTTCCAATCGTTTTGGACTTAAAAGTTCTTGGAATGCATCTGCTATCTTTGCAACTACTTTTCTGAATATCCTAGGATGCATCCCATCAGATCCAGGGGACTTATTGGTCTTTAGCTTCATTTGTTTCCTTAGCACATTTTCTCTCATGTTATTGTGTTTGTTTCCTCTCCTTCTTTTGCCCCTTTATGATCTAGTAATTTTGGAAATCCACTGCAAAGACTGATGCAAATTATTTATTGAACTCCTCTGTCATTTCCTGATTCCTCAATATTACTTCCCCAGCTTCGTTTTCTCAGGGATCTGTATTCATTTTGGTTTCACACTTCCTTTTTATGTATTTAAAGAAACTCTTGCTGTCTATCTTGATATTATTTATAAGTTTACATTCACAGTGTATCTTCCCCCTCTGTTTTTGGTTGTCTTTTGTTGCCTTTTTAAACTTTCCCAATCTTTTGGCTTACCCATTAACCTTTTTTTTTAAATTTGATGTGATCTTAAACTTCCCCGACTGACTTATCCTCTTCCTAGAATCCTTTGGCCTCACTGCGATATGCCTTTACTTTGAACATATTTAAACATTTGCCATTGTCCTCAACATTCTATTTTGTTCAAAAAGCACACCATCTGCAGGCAGTCAGTCCATGTGACATTTTATAAATTCCTACTTTAGAAACAGAACTGATCTGACTCAAGATTGGAATTCAGACAGACTCTAACCTCACATCTTTAATGCATTGTCTGAGCTGAGATGTCACTTATTAATAAAACCTTAAGTTGTCTCAGGAATGTGACTTGAAAGAAGTTCTGGGATTTTCATATTTATGAATCAAAACTTGCAACTCATTCTAAGTGATTAAAGGCTTAGCAGCAATCTCAGCTTGTTCAATACATCACATCAGTTGTATGACAATTTGATCTTCTACAATAAATTCTGTGTCCTATGATCCTGCCTCACTAGCTACCTAATGTAGCAGCAGCACTTTAAAAGCTTCTACTTCCATATAAACCTGATGGACTACAACCTGATGTTGTGTGATTTTTAACTTTGCTGCTAAACTCCACTCTAGCCAGCTCTGTCCTCATTCCTTTGTAATTGCACTTTTTCTTTTAGCTTAACATAGTTGTTTCTGCCCCAATTCCTCCCGCTCAAACTGAATGCTAACTTCTCCCATGTTATGGTTACTGTTTTCTGGAGGATCTTTCACTCTGACACTAAACTTGCTTAAACTTATTAGACCTGTTTCATTATCCATCACTAGATCCAAGATAACTGGATCTTTGATTTGATGCATAATATATTGTTCCAGGAAACATTCCTGAATACACTCTGAATATTTCCTCATGGCCACCTCTGCCAATATGATTTTCTAATCTATATGAAAATTTAACTTATCTGTAATTAGTGTACTGTCTTTGTTACATGCTCTCATGTTGAGACCTTCATTATTTTACCTTTTGTTTTTATTATTTTTGGTTTACAGCTGTAAAAGTTGGAGGTGACCCACAGGTGCTTATGAGGTTATGAATAGTGGTAACAGCTGGCCAGTTAGTCCTCTTTTTTTTCCTCCATTTGATTTAACATTTAACTATGTCTGTTTCTAAATCTGTGTGCATGGGGAGGTGGGTAGCTGGAATCAAAGAAAATTGGGTTTAAATCATAGACATTAATTAGATTACCTTCTGTTTAACTTTGCTTTGCTAAAGCTACAATATTCTTAAATTGTTAAATCTTTTGTTTTTGCTATGAACGTGGAGTCTGATATCAGTTATGCACAGAGTCTGATACTCGTCATTCAAAAACACTGGCTAGAAACATGGGCCAATTTTGTTGTGAATGGGGGACAGGGAAGTTGATTTCATTTGGCTGTCAGTCTGTGTCATAGCATAGGTCACGCATTCCACTCAATTGAGGTGAGGTACTCAGCCTGTATTCCAGTTCTGCCTTCACCTCTGTTCTTACCTGGGGCTTTGTTCAGCTCTTTTCAACTTGTATCTGCAACCTCCTGTTAAGCATTGAAGTCCTGGGCTCCATCTAGTGGCAGAGGCTCATGCATGAACTAACATCGACTGATCAATGCCTACCATGAAATGGGGCCTGTACAATCTAAAAGTATTAGAGTATTGTCGAGGAGTAATTGTTTTTAAGCACAAATGTACTGCACTGTATATCATATTCCTTTTATATTTAGCAATTGTTTTACAGTTATTTTAGCTGGAATACACAGAACCCCACATGCACCATACAGTACTTTGACCTGTACCTTGTTTTTGTTTCTTGAGCAAGGAATGTCTATGGGAACCTAACTTTGGCTTTGCCATTGATTCCAATGTGAATTCATGCTTTAATTAAAGTCATTTCACTTAAAGTTGAGATTTTCAGGAATACAATCACACTTTAAGTGAGGACTTATTGTAAATTTGCTACAGAGACAGCTCTGAAACTGAAAGTGTTTTGGAAAATTATGATAAAGTATCTGCAATTTTTTCATCTATTTCTTTTCAAAAACTACAAAACAAAAACCAGGATGAGATATTTTGTCAGCCATGACTCTTTCTAATGTTAGTTTCTTGTTTTGGTTAATTTTACTAAGTACCAGTTCTTGACTTAATTTTGTCAAATATATTATCCTCTTGCTCTACTCTAAAGATGCAAAATCACTGCGTTTAGGAAGAGAGAGAAACAATTTTGAAGACAAGCACTTAGACTAAACCCTTAGCACTAAGATCTAGACTAAAAAAGCACTTTTACTCTAGGAAGATCAGTGAAGACACACATAGCTTGATCAGATGTTTTGGTTTGAACAGAGTCCAGATTCTGCACCAAAAAAAATTCTAAGCACATATTTTAGCATGAGCAGTAAAAATTTTAAACAAAAGGATTAATATTTTACACATAGATGATTATTAAATTTTCTAAGTCATTCCTGTCAATAGCCACTGAACTGAAGTTAAATATAACCCTCGAGGAGAATATTTAAAAGTGAAAAATATTAAAGTAGATGGAGAAAAAGCAATGAAATGGGATTAAAGTGAATAATTCTATCGTGACGTTAATGCAGTACAGGTATGATGAGCAAGGTGGTTGCCTCCTGCGATAATATTTACATGATTCAAAAATATCCAAATCGACTAAAAAAACCAAGATGAATTTGAACAGGTAAAGAAAAGTGCTTCAGGTCATAGTTTTGAGTAATGACAGAGAGCAGAGTTTTCCAATCCATTGAATGATGGTGGCAAGTCAGTTGGGAAAATATGACAGCAGAAAAATTAGTTCTCAATGTTGAGAAAATAATTCTGATTTTCCAACCAAGGTTTTAATAGCAAAATGAGAAACTCACTTGTGAGCAGTGAGAGATCTATTTGCCTACATTAGTGCCTCAATACTTTTATATACATTTTATATATTTGCCTCTTGTGAATACAGTTTGCTATTTTCCCATGCAATAGAGAGAAACTAGACAGTAATAATTGCCAATATTAAAGTCTGAAAGGGTTCTTTGTATTCCCTAACACCTCTGGGCACACTGCATGGGCAACAAACAGTTGTATACTTAATCCATGGAAGTTGGCATCAGACACACACATCAACATGAAACACCTCTGACTGATTTAGAATATAGTTCACCACTTCCATATTCTGTTTTTGGAGCATATAAACAACTTTCATTGCAGCCAGGGCACTTTGTGCCTAGGGACAGTCATACATCTCATGCATTGGAACAGGATGCATCTCAGCATCTCACTTTGCTTTTTGTAACCCTCGCTCACTTTGTGCTTACTTGGATGCTCACAATATTGCAGTCAAGCCTTGCCTTTTTAACTTTGCTGCCTCATTCACATTTACAGGCATCACTGTACTTCGGTCCTGTTTTGCCATTTAACACAGATATGAAGCCAGCAGCTTTTCATGGTTGTCAGCAGTTATCAGGCAACAGCTCGACATGTTGCCACTCAGCTTCATCCTACATCAATATCACAACTACATCACGTATCAGCAACTTACATGACAAACACTCTCAATGACACAAAGCCTTTGTGCTTCAACCAAATGACAAGGAGGACCATAGAGTCATGTAGGTTCAGTGCAATCAATCAAGGGATAATGGTAACTCAGCTGGGAACTACAAAGAGATCATTCAGGAGTCAGATCACTCATTGTGGTACTATTGTTCCAAGTGGGTCAGGGATTGGCCCATTGGCAATTTTGGTATTCTTTATATTGAAAGTCAAGGGGGCTATCAGGACACTGAATGGGTGAATGGGTGAATCTACACAATTACAACACTTAAAAGGCATCTGAATGGTTACATGAACAGGTCTGTTTCTATGTTGTACAGCTTTATGACTCTAACTGCGAGGATTGGAGACAGTATACTGGGATTTAGAGGGATGATAATTTTGATGAGGGCAACTCAACATTTAATAGCAGGAGACAATATTGCACTTAAGGATACAGATTGCTGCGGGAGGGATGGGTCATCAATTTGATTACCACATCTTGGCTATGACAGATGGGACAGTACATCATGATGGTTAGCATAACTAAGCTGTAGGGTGGGGTATCAGGGAGAAATGAAGGGTGACAAGTACTTAAATGGAAGAGTTGAGTGGGAACATGTGAAAGCTCAGGACTGATGGGTCAATAGGGAGTACAATGAAGAAAGCACCAGGAAGGTTTAGGAGGTCACCTAGATTAGCATGCTTATCATCACTATGGTCATGGTGTAATGAACCACCAGAGAATTTGAGGAACAAATGAGTCAACAAGCCCAGATCCAGCAGCAAACTTCAGCAATTGCCAAGCTAGATCCCAATGTGGTTTCTTCACATCTATTTTGTCTAGACCCCCTCATAGTTTTGAGCACTGCTATCAAATCTCCTCTCAAACTTCTCTTCTTGAAGGCCTCAGCTTCTCCAGTTTATCCTCATAATAAAGTCTTTTACACCATTCACACCATTTTTTCTGCATCCTTCCTAATTTCCAGCTGAGGCCAAACCAGTCTTTCATAAATAATAACCACAACTTTCTTGTTTATGTACTTTTATGTCTGGATTTATAAAGCCCCACAGGATCTCATCTGGCTTTTAATTATTTCCTCAAACTAAATTGCCATTTCCAATTATTTGTACGTATATGTCAACAGGCCCTTCTGTTCCTAAGCACCCTTTGTAGAGTTTTACTCTTTAGTTTATGTTACCTTTTCTCATTCTTTCAACCAAAGATTTTTCACTTCCCTGCACTAAATTTCATCTGCAATGAGACTGCCGATTCCACCAGCCTGTCAATGTCTTTTTGAAGTCTATCTTTCCTCTCACAGTTCACACTTCCAAGTTTTGAGTCATCTGTAAATTTTTAAATTATCTCCTGCACACCTACATCTAGGTGATGAATATAAATCAAGAAAAGCAATGGTTTCCAAAACCAACCACTGAGGAATCTCACTATAGTTGCCCAAACAAGACAGGCAATGGTTTCCAATACCAACCATGGGAAATCCCACTAGAGACTGTCCTCCAGCCTAATGAACTGTTCACCACTATTATCTTTTTCCAGGTCACTCAGCCAACTTTGTATGTTCTTACCATTATCCCTTTTATATTATGGACTTCAAATTGCTAGTAAGCCTTTCTTTGGCACTTTATTAAATGCCTTTTGAAAGTCTCTGTACATTACAGTAATACTTTCTTGTTTGGTGAAAGGCAGGCGCAATGCATCATTCAATACCTCAGCCATGCCTTCTGTCTCAATGTATAAATTCCCATTTTGGTCACCAATTGACCCTTCTCTTCTTTTAACCATCCTTTTACTGTTTATATGCCTATAGAAGAGTTATAGATTTCCTTTTACCCACAATCATATACCCAGGGTCATGTCATGTAGTGTAATCCTGTAAATTCATCCAGTGTAGAGTTTCCTCATGCTTCAATTAAATCTCCTTTCAATAATGTTTCAGCTGCAAATAAGGTGCACCAACCATAAAGTTAATTCTGAATCCAATTCTCATCCCAAGATTAGCTGCAAAACTAATGTAAATCTAATTGTTTTCCTAAATCTAATCCTAACCCAATCAGAATTCATGATTCCACAGCCTGATTGGCAATAAAGTGAGATGGAAAGACCTCTCAAAGAAGTGTGTTTCTGCAAAGGTGATTATATATCATTAAGTCTTGGTCCACCTGTCAGAGCTGAGATTCTTGGCCATAACATCAATATCACAAAGTTCATGTAGTCCTTTGAGCTGACTCAAAGTTTCAGAATTGATGATTAATTGCTGATATAATGAAATTCAGTGAAACATGATGATGTAACTGAAACCATGACTATGACATTAGCAAGAGAGAAGACACCGGTCTAGAATGAGCAAGTGAAGAGAGAAGTCTTAGATATTATACCAAAGAGCTCTAATAACTTATATATGATACAATTACAGGAGTGTTGCAGAGTTTTTCTTAGAGATAAGGAACAAACGGCCTCTGGGGGCAATGTAAATACAGACATGTACAGCCCAGAGATGTCAGAGTGTAATCCTAATGCACAGATAGCAATATTAACTTAAAGCACAAGATGTAACTTCACCAATCACCATGCTGCAATAAAAGGGAACTCAGCATGTTGACTCAGTCCTGAATAAAGGAAATTTGAAATGCAGTTCCAAGACAGAATAGCATGTGGCTTGGAACAGAACTTGTTACCAATGGCATCTACTGCCCATGTCCTTTTAGAACAGAGGAGGTCACAAGTTTGGAAGGGTCTGTATACGTAGCCTTGGTAACTTTTTGTAATGCATACTGGTTCACATGTTGGTGGCTTATGGAGTCAATGTTTGTGGATTGTGTTACCAATTAATTGGGCTGCTTTGTCCTGAATGGTGTCAAGCTTTTTGAGTGCGGTTGGAACTGCACTTATCCAGGCAAGTGGACAGTACTTCATCTCACACCTGACTTGTACCTTCTAAACAGTTGGAAGAGTCACGAAAGGTGTTACAGAACAACCTCAATTATCTGAACATGACGGACGGGGAACTGACTGTTTGGATAACAGATCTGATCGGAAAAAAAGGAAGTCATATTGAACATCTGAATTGAAATTTCTGTCACTCAGGTGCATTCTGTGTTTGTACCAACTCCTGAGCAGTGACTGACGTCAGATGTCTTTCACCCCCTCAACATTTTGTGAGTGTGTGTGTGTGTGTAAGTGTGCGCGTGCGCACGCGCACACGTGTGGGTGTGTAGAAGTGTAGGACAAAGCGAGTGGGTTCCACTAGCAAGGATAAAGTAATTCCTGTTCAGTTGCAATCAGCAAATTCCAGCCTTGGCCCCATTTTCCTGGTGAAAGTGACTAGCAGAGAGAGAGAGAGAGAGAGAGAGGAGAGCACAAGCAACCAGGAGGAGAAAAAAAATTCAACATTAATTTGAGTGGCATTGCTGATAGGGACAGGTACTTAACATTTCTGAAGAACTGGAAATTCAGGTTGCAGCTCATTTTCTTTTCGTGTGTTGGTTGTTGTTGTTGTTAATGCTTGATTACGAAAGATTTGTTTTTGTCCTGGTGGATGTCCTGTGTGTGATTGTGGGTAAGCATCTCTCTCATTGTGTGTGTTTTTATATACTGTCATAACAATTTACAGGACCTTGTTTGGAGAATCCAAAATTTGGATAATTGATGCTCGGTTAACTGCGATTGTTTTGTACTCAGAATTCTTAGTCTCGAGGGCAATTATTACTAAATATCATGGGGCAATGGTTTGATTTTGTCATGCAATAAACATGCAATAAACAATCCCACCACCGTGTGGCCGAACATGTTAACTTCCCCTCCCACTCTGCCCTATCACCATCACCCCCCCCCCCACCTCCATTTACCTATCGCATTCCCAGCTATCTTCCTGCCCAACCCCACCCACCTCCCCCATTTATTTCTCAGCCCCATTGGGCCACCCCTCATTCGTGATGAAGAGCTAATGCTCGAAATGTCGACTCTCCTGCTCCCCGGATGCTGCCTGAACGGCTTTTTCAGCATCACATTTTTCGATTCTGATTTCCAGCATCTGCAGTCCGAACTTTCTCCTGAGTAAGATAAGGGCCTATGGTGTCAGAGGTGAGGTACTAGCATGGGTAGAAACTTGGCTGTCTGGCAGAAAGAAGCGAGTGAGGATAAAAGGGTCCTTCTCAGGGTGGCAGCTGGTGACAAGTCGTGTTCCGCAAGGCTCAGTGTTAGGACCACAACTTTTCACATTATACATTAACGATTTAGATGAAAGAACTGAGGTTATTCTGGCTCAGACAATGAGAGAGAGGGACAGGTAGCATTGAGAAGGCAAAGAGGCTGCAGAAGGATTTAGAAAGGTTAGGAGAGTGGGCAGATGGAGTATAATGTGGGAAAATGTGAGATCATACGCCTTGATAGGAAGAAGAGGCATGGACTATTTTCTAAATGGGGAGAAAATTCAGAAATCTAAAGTGCAAAGAGCTTTGGTAGTTCTAGTCCAGGATTCTCTCAAGATAAACTTGCAGATTGAATCATTACTTTGGAAGGCAAATGCAATTATGGCATTTATTTTGAGAGGACATGAATATAAAAGCAGGGATATACTTCTGATGCTCTATAAGGCTCTGGTCAAATTACATTTGGAGTATTGTGTGCAGTTTTAGGCCCCATATCTCAGAAAGGATGGACTGGCTCTGGAGCATATTCAGAGGAGCTTCACGAGAATGGTCCCAGGAATGAAAAGCTTAACATATGTGGAACATTTGAGGACTCTGGGTTTTTATTAAATGGAGTTCATAAGGATGAGGGGGGAGGGGAATCTAACTGAAACATGCAGAATATTGAATGGCTGGACAGAGTAGGTGTACTGAAGATGTTTCCATTGATAGGAGAGAAGAGGACCTGAAGTTATAGCCTTAGAGTAAAGGGAAGATCTTTTAGAATGGAGATAAGGAGAAACTTCTTCAACCAGAAGAATCAATGTTGAATCTATGGAATTCATTACCACAGAAGGCTGTGGAAGCCAAGACAGGTCATTGTGTACGTTTAAGACTGAGATAGAGAGATTCTTAAGTATCAAAAGAATCAAAGGTTATGAAGAGAAAGCTGGACAATGGGGTTGAGAAATGTATTAGCCATTATTGAATGGCGGAGCAGACTTGATGGGCTGAATAGTCTAATTTTAGCTCCTATGTCTTATGGTCTATATCTCCAGGGATTTCCCTTGATCCCAGTTGCCTGTACCTGAACCATACCTCCTCCTTTTTTCTGGTCAAAGCCTCAATACCTCTTGGCATCCAGAGTTCCCTATTGCCTTTCACCCTCACAGGAACATATAGACTTTGAACTCTAGCTATCTCACTTTTAAAGGCCTCCCACTTGCCAGAGATTCCTTTGCCTGCAAACAAACCACTCTAATTAACCCCTGAAAGCTCCTGTCTAATTTTAAAATTAATAGAACAGTGGTCACTGGTCCCAAGGTGCTCCCACTGTCAACTCCACCACTGTCCTATTTCCCAAGAGTAGGTTGGGTTTTGCCCTTTCCCGAGTAGGACCCTCTAGATACTGCTTGAAGAAACTTTCCTGAATGCACTTAACAAATTCCATCCTATCTAAGCTCTTTACGCTCTGGCAGTCCTAGTCGATGTTAGGAAAATTAAAATCCCTTACTATGACAACCCTATTGTTCCTGCAGGCCTCCCCAGTATCCCTGCATATTTGTTCTTCTAATTCCCGTTGACTATCTGGGGGCCAATTGTACAACCCCAATAACATCACCATCCCCTTCTTATTTCTTACCTCCATCCACAAAGCCTCACTGGATAATCCTTCCATTATTTCATCTCTGACTACTGCTGTGATACTCGCCTTAATCAAAGATATAACTCCTCCTCCCTTCTTTCCACCACCTTTGCCCTGCTTAAAGCACCTGTACCCTGGCACATTGAGCTGCCAGCCCTGTCCCTCTCTTAGCTATATAGGGTTCTGTAAGAGCTATAATATTCCAGTCGCACATCCCTGAGTTCATCCGCCTTACCTGTCAGCTCTCTTGCATTGAAATAGGTGCAATTTAATCCAACAACATTCCTTGCTCCCTGCCGTGTTCCAGTCTGACATGTCTTTTCACTTTACTATTGCTGATTACTGTATCTCCTTCCAACCTTGGCACTTGCCTCCCTGCTGTTGAGGATCCCACCCACCCCCCCACCCCCAACGTCATTCTAGTTTAAACCCTCCTTTGTAGCACTAGCAAACCTGTCCGCTAAGATATTGGCCCCCCTCCAGTTCAGGTGCAAACCATCCCTCTTGAACAGGTTACCTCTTCCCCAAAAAATATCCCAAAGATCTAAAAATTCTGACTCCCTGCCCAATTATTTATCCACACATTCATATGTCATATCCTCCTGTTCTTACTCTCACTAGCATGTGACACTGGAAGTAATCCAAATATTACCACCAATGGTATCCTGGTTTTTAACTTTTCTCCTGGTCCTCTATAATTACTTAATTGAACCCCATCCCTATTTCTAGCTATGTCATTTGTACCAACGTGCAACAAAGACTTCTGGCTGCTCACCACCCCCCACCCCAAGAACCTTCTGCAGCCAATCATTCTGGACCCTGGACCTCCCCATTGTGGATTCCTGTTTGTGGCCACAGTATCCCCTGTCTGTCCCCTAACTACCGAGTCTCCTATCACTAAGGTCCTGTTTAACTTTAACTTTTCCTGCTGTGCCCCAGAGCCAGTCATAGTGCTACCTACCTAGCTACTGTTGCTGTCCCCTAACTGTCATCCCGCTCTCCCCCCCCAACAGTATCAAAAACAGTATACTTGTCTTCGAGGGAAATGGCCACAGGTGATTCCTGCACTCTCTGCCGACTCCCTTTGCTTTTCCTGGTGGTCACACAGCTCTTTTCTACCTGACTTTAATGTGAGGTTGAGAGAAAGCATGGACCAGGTTTCTCTACTTATCAGGAATTACTATTTATTACAAATAAATAGATTCTAGTGACAGGAAAACAGTTATGAACAGTTGGCATGGAACTTTATATTTAAAACTCTACACGTCTTATAACATGCCCTCCATACACATGCAGACAAATATACATGCTATGCGTGAAAGGAAAACTGAGGAAGTAGCTCAGTGGCTCTGACAACATGTTCATTGAGATGATTGGCTCGTCAGGACTTGCTTTTCAGCGAAGTCTCTCTTGTCCAAGTACTTTTACCTGCTTGCAGGGACATAGAGATTTATAAAATGTCTGATCAATTTGTTATAAGGAATGGCTTTCAGGGAGGGAATATAAATTGGCTTTCTTCAGGCTTCAGGTTTTTTTAACTCCTGAGATAAAGACAATACCTTCCTTTGCAAAGGTCCAAAGGCTTCTTGTTCACATCCACAAGCTGTTTAGCTATGTGGAAGCCAAAATGGTTATTGGCAAACAAAAGGCCTTTGCTATTGATAACTGGTCACTGCTCCACAAATCAATCAGCTACTGGTTGCCAGATGAATCCCATTTTGTACGTACTCCTGGCTCCAGTTCATCTGCGATTAAACTTCTCCAACTAGTTGAACACATGAAAATGTATGTAGCCCTTACAATAAATGCTAACAGCTTACTTATAAGTAGTTAGAGACAAAGAAAATGCAGATGCTGAAATCCAAGTTGACAAGCAGCAAGCCAAGCAACATCAGGAGGTGGAGAAGTCGACGTTCCGTGTGTAACCCTTCTTCAGGATGGGGCTGGGTGTAAGGGGAGCTGCAAATAAAAGAGGTGGGGGTGGCAGGGTGGTGAGGTGGGGATAGATGGAGACAGATAGAAGGTTTGACCTAGTTGGTGGACGGGAGGGATGAATCCGTAGCTTGCTGAGAGGAATGGAAGGGAGGGGAAGGGCTGGGAAGGGAGTCGGGGGATGGGGAGGGAGGTTATTTGAAATTGGAGAAATCAATATTGAGTCCTCTGGGCTGTAGGCTGCCCAAGCAGAAAGATGACATTTTGTTCCTCCAAATTATGGTTTGATTCATTGTGGCAATGGAAGAGGCCAAGGATGATCATGTCACAAAGGGAGTGGGATGGGGAATTAAAACGTAGAGGTCCACTCTCCAGACCCACCTTTGTCAGTGGGTTTGATGGTGAACTAGGGGTTGATGCAGGGAGAGTGGAGTGCTGCATGTTCGGACGGGGTGAGGTTGGAGTTGCTGAGTTGGGGTGGAGAAATTGAGGTGGTCAATGTCACGTCAGCAATCAGCAATGAAGAGGTCTAGGGCAGGTACAAAGGGTTACCAGGTGGATGGGGAAGGTTGGAGGCAGACCTCCCAGTCATCACTCATTTTAATTCCCTTTCCCACTCCCTTTCTGACATGACCATCCTTGGCCTCCTCCATTGCCACAACGAATCAAACCGCAAATTGGAGGAACAACACCTCACCTTCTGCTTGGGCAGCCCAGAGAACTCAACATTGAGTTCTCCAGTTTCAAATCACCTCCTTTCCCATCCTCCAATTCTCTTCCACACCCTCCCCCTCCATTCCATTCCTCCCTGCCACGTACTGGATTCATCTCCCCATCAATCAACCAGGTTATACTCTCTGTCTCTACCTATCCCCACCTCATCACCCTGCCCTCTCACCTCTTTATCTGCAGCTCCCTTACACCCATCCCCAGTCCTGAAGAAGGTTTACATCCGAAACGTTGACTTCTCCATCTCCTTATGCTGCCTGGCTTGCTATGTTCTGCCAGCTTCCTGCTTATAAGAAGTACTGCAATCCCATCCACAATTTTTTTAAAATTTCAATCCACTCTTGGGAGACATATATGGAGCTTGCACATTCTCCTGGTGTCTGCGTGGGTTTCCTTCCTGTGCTCCGATTTCCTCCCATAGTCTAAAGATGCACAGGCTAGGTGGACTGGCCATGGGCAATGCAGGGTTATGAGGTGGATCAGGGTGGGCTGCTATTCGAAGGGTTGGTGTGGACTCGGTCTGAATGGCCTTCTTCGACACTGTAGGGATTCTATGATTCTAGACAGAGAGAGACAGAGAGGTGTTGAAAGGGGGGGGGGGGGGGGGGTGGGGGGGGGGGGGGAAGAGCTTATCTTCAGTGGTCAGATGTTTCAGCTGTATTGTCCAAACATGAAGTCATACCCAATCGAGAAGTTGTTACTACGCAGTACTCCTGAACCCTCATAACTGGTTGATAAACGAAAACTGTCATAGCAAAACTACAAGGTGGTGGATTACAGATTAACCATGCAATGAATCCTGCTAGCTTTTTTTAAACTGCAACATTTTCTTTCATGGCCTGTGAAATAGTCTCTTTTCCATTTTTACATCTGTAGTCCAGCAAAGTAAATGAGGCTAAAGGAGGTTCCTCCTTTTTGAAATCTACACTGACCAATCACAATTATAATTTTCAATTTTTAGATATTCTTCTACTGTCTTTGATAATAATTCCATTATTTTCATGGACATGTTCTGTACTCATTCTTAAATACTGGAATTACTTATCCATAGTTCTCTGGCACAACTTTTTGCCAGAAAATTATATATGAGGAGCAATACATCTGCTATCTCCTCTCCAAGCTATTTTAAAATACACAGATGCAATCATCCAGACCAAGGGCTTTACCCTTTTAACTGGCTTTATTTATTTTCAGTACATCCTCTTTTCATTGTGGATTCCTGAAGATATTAATTTATCCTTTGAATGAACACTAAGGAGATCATTTACTGGGAATGGTAACGTTGTGGGTGTACTGGTCTAGTATGCGAGAGCTGATGTATTGTTGTATGGTCACAAATTTAAACTCCAGTACACCCTGCTAAGAAATTTCAGTTCTGTTGGTTAGATAAAAGGCTGAATTAAAAGCTGTCAGTAACAGTGAAAATAACAAAGTGACATGATGATAAAATTGTCATAAAAACCCACAGGGTTCTCTAACATCCCATTAATCTTGCAACCTTACCTGGTCTGGCATACATGTGACTCCAGATCCACAGTAGTGTACTTGACTCTTAAATGCCCTCTGAAATGATGTAGGAAACAATGCACTTGTGTTAAACTGCTGTGGAAAGGTCAATTAAGAATTGTATAAACAAATGGTACCAACCTATGTATTGGACACAGTAAAAGTTCAACCATGCAACAGATACTAAGGAATACTCATTCCAGTCAATGTTACAAACCTTACTCCAGAGACTCAAGAGATAATATGGCTGAGGAGGAAGCCTCTCGGTCCAACATATCCATGCCTTTTCTCTGTGGGACAATCCATTCAGTTCCATTCCCCATCCCGATCCATGTAACCATATAAGTGTATCTCTCTCAAGCCTATCTAATTTCCTGGTGAAGTCATTCATCATTTCCACATCCATCATTTCCTTACACAGTGAGTTCCAGGTCATTACCAATGCTGAGAAACGTTCTTCCTCATATCCTTCTTGTATTTCTTGTCCAGAATTTTAAATTAGTGTCCCCCATTTCTTGTACCAACCATTAATGCAAACAGCTTTTTTTGACTACATTATCTAATCTTGTTAAAATCCTGTATACCTCCATGAAATCTCCCCTCTATCTTATTTTCTCCAAGAGAAACAACTCCAGCTTCTTCAACTTAATTTTGTAGCTAAAAATCACTCTTCCTTGAAACCATTCTGGTAAATCTCCTGTTCACACTTGCTAAAGTCTTAAGATCCTTCATAAAGTATAGTGATCAGAACTGACTGAGCTAGGGCCTAAACAGAGCTTTCCAAAAAGTTCGCCCCCAGCTTTTGTCATCAATCCTTCTATTTTCAAGATAAAACCCAATATATTTTGCTAAGAACTCTTTCAATATCCCCTGCCACCTTCAATAACCCCAATGCTCCAGTAGCCCCAGGCCTCTCTGTCTGGGAAGTTGTGCTGAAATGGAGAAAACTGTCCTACAAATAAATCAAGCAACAGCCTGACATGCTCTTCCATCATCATCCCCAGGTAATTTCTGTGTCACCAGAGGTGGTGGCTGAGCAGTACATTGAGAGGAGACAGTAGCCCAAGGAAATTTGTACTACTGACTCAAATACCAGTAAGCCACATATATATTAAGTCAAACAGAGTCAAAGAAATTCTGTGCTGATTACCATCTGCCACCTTCATACAACTGATAAATTGGTACTCCTTCACTTTTGAACATACTTGGAAAGGCAAGGAAGGCAGCAGGGACACAGAACTTACATTGGCTGGGGGACTTCAGTGTCTATCACCAAAAGGAGTTTGATAGCGCCATAACCAATTGAGCTGGCCAAATTCTAACAGAGATATTTGCCATAATGCCTTGTGACAGTTGGTATGTCAACTAACATGAGAAAAATAGTTTACTTGACCTCGTGCTCAGCATCTACTTATCGCTGATGCGGCATATCTCCATGACAATATTGGTAGAAATTACCCTTTCCAGGTCTTGTGGAGATGAAGCCCCATTTTATACCAAGGACAACCCACCATTATGTTGTGTGCCACAACACCTGTGCTGAGTGGAAGTGGGATAGATGTAGAACAGATTCAGCAACTCAAAACAGGGTACCATGAAGCATTATGGGCCATCAACAACAACACAATTATGTTCAATCACAATCTATAACCTCATGGTTCAACATACCCCTCACTCCAGCATTACCATCAAGCCTCAGGATAACTCTGGATCAATGTGAAGTGCTGGAGAACACATCAGCTGTAAAACCAGATATACCATAAAAATGAGGTACTAACCTGCTGAAGTTACAACACAGGGGTACATAAATGTTAAAAACAAATATTGCACGTTGTACAGTGCTGAAATGAGCTCATAACGACCAAAGGGTCAAATCAAGGTTTTGCTGTCCTTCACTATTAATTCACCACCATCATTCACAATTCAAACAATTGGAGGATAAATAATTCCTCATGTCTATTGGCAGAAACAAAACCATGTTAAAAAAACAAGGTTGTATCATTTGCAATATGCCAGTTTCATCATTCACTCTATTTCATATCGAGAAGATAGTTCTGTCCAGGAATCAGCAAAGGCTTTTGGCACCAGTAATTTTCTTTTACAGTCGTTCAAGGAATCCATCCCTAGTTGTCCTGAAGTGATGTTGGGAGTTTCATTCCTGAACTGCTGCAGTCCATTTGGTGTAGGTACACTGACAATGCTGTCACAGAGTGAGTTCCAGGATAGTCACTTCCTTCAACAGTGAAGGAACAGCTATTTATTTCCAAGTCAGGACAGTGAGTGATTTGGTGGGAACTTGCATGTGGTGGTGTTTACATGTATCTGTTGCCTATGTCCTTCTAGACAGTATGATCATGGGTTTGGAAGATGCTATCGAGGGAGTTGCTGAAGACATGTTCTTCAAACTATCTGCATCCCTAGTTATGCTGTTCCAGTACAGTTAGAACACTGACATCTATCTTACAAAAGCGGAAATTGCCCAGGTATTTTCTGCCCACAAAAAAATAGGACAGATTACCACCCAATCAGATTCCTCTTAATCAAAAAGTGTTGGAATGTATATTAGAATAATGTAAATAATTACAGATGAAGATTGCCATGTAGAATTCAGAATGTTTGAACAGAAGGGATCTTCCAGCATGCTGCTAGACTACAAAGGTTTGGCAGGCAGCCATGCCATGTGACATTGTAAAATACAGCAGAGGCGGCAACTGTAGGAGTGCCAAGGGCAGGTGAGCCAGTTGTTATATGCCTTGTCGCTGATGAAGGGCAGGTGACCAACTATCAGCTTTGACATTTGGTTTTCTGTTTCAGTATTTGAAATGCAGATACACATCTCTGCTTAACCATGTACTGGACTTATTTTGATTTAAGCTACTCAGCAGGAAACTGATGAACCATAACCACTGCCCATTTTACTCCCTGCCAGATATTACTTTTCATTAAGTCTAAAGTAACATCACATGATTTAAAACAACAGAAGCCTGTTAGTTTCCTGTCAACAGGATTGGGTCAAAATTACTCTATATTGTTGCTTATGATCTGTAAACATTTCATCATCTTGCATGTGTATCAGACATTAGCCATATAGAGTACAATCACATTACCATAATATTTTGCTAGCTACCGCATGCAACTTCTCCATGCAATTTAGTACCATATCCTACATGGTGATATCTAATATTTCTCGCATAGAGAAGCATTCAGCTTCTTTGAAGTCTCAGTGTAGATGTGTCATGATAATTCATCTTTTCAATATTACAATTTTCTCAGTTATTTTAAAGTTTTGTTGTTTATGTATTGCGTAGAATATTCTGAAAAGTTTAAGGCAATGTTCATTGACACTTGGCATCACTTGCCCCTGAGCACGTGTACCAAACTAGAAACGCACACTAGGCAAAATCCAAGAAACTACATTACCTTGTAGAATTCCGATAACCTCACATGCAAAGGAACTGTGCATGCATAGGAGAGTGGGAGGGAGTGTGAGGGATGGAGGGAAAGGGGTTAAGATAGTTGGGAATGTAGGGAATTGAGCTAACGTTTACATACCAAACTCTAGTTTGGCAAGAGATTGCATTGAGTAGATGTGGTAAATCAAGAGTAGAGTTAAAACTAGCAAGAAAGGCATTAATATAGGACATAGTAAGCAGGAAAAGATTGGAGTATGAATCAATAACTCAACTGACAAATGTGATTCGAATTTACAAAGAGAGTAAAGGAGTCAAAAAGGTTCTGTATTTGAATGCTTATAGCATTTGAAACAAAACAGATATTGAAAACACAGATAAAAATGAATAAGTAAAATCTGGTAGCCACTCCAGAGATTTGGCTGCAGGATGACACAGATTAAGACTTGAATCTTGCAGGGTAAATCTTCATTTAGAAACAACAGGAATTTGGAAAAGTTAGATGAGGTTGTTCTGATAGTTAATGATAATATTACCACAACGGAGAGGAAGGACCTAAGTTCAGAAAACCAAGATATGGGAACAGTTGGGTAGAATTGGAGAGGCGACGGCGATGGGAAAGTGTGAGGCCATGCTCTTTGGTAGAAGAAAATAGAGGCATGGACTATTTTCTAAATGGGGAGAAAATTCAGCAATCTGAAGTGCAAAGGGACTTAGGAGTTCTAGTCCAGGATTCTCCTAAGGTAAACTTGCAGGTTGAGTTGGTAGTTAGGAAGGCAAGTATAATGTTGGCACTTATTTTGAGAGGAGAGGCGGCACAGTGGATCAGTGGTTAGTACTGCTGCCTCACAGCACCAGGGACACCAGTTCGTTCAACCTTGGGCGACTCTCTGTGTGCAGTTTGCATGTTCACGCCATGCCTATGTGGGTTTCGGCCAATTACTCCTGTTTCCTCCCCTGTCCAAAGACATGCAAAGTTAGGTGGATTGGCCAAATTAAGATGCCCATAGTTACAGGGATGTGAAGGTTAGCTGCATTAGCCATGGGAAATGCAGGGTTACAGGGATAGGCTAGGGGGGATGGGTCTGGGTGGGTTGCTCTTCAGAGGGTTGGTGTAGACGTCTTGGTCTGAATGGCCTGTTTCCACATTGTGGGGATGCTATAACTAGAATTTAAAAACTGAGGCTTTATAAAGCTCTGGTCAGACACATTGAGAGTATTCTGAGTGTTATGAAGATGTAAGGGGTACTGTACCTTTAAGAGAGTCGAAAATTAGCAAGGACTTAGAGAGGCACAGAGAATCCGGAACAAGGGGTCACATTGCAATGCTTGGTCAGAACAGCTAGCACTGGTTAGGCTGCTATGAGACGAAAACAAATTCAAATTTTTCCAATCAATTTAAATTATGCCCCAAGATACCAAACTCCAATCAAGTCTGAATTTGGTATTTTGACAATATTAAAACCAATGAATCAATCTGATATTTTGGGATATAAAACCAGAAAAAATTGAACAGTTGAGAGAGAACTGCCAAAAGACCAACAGATGTCGCCTGCTAGTGAGAAATCTCTGTGAGGTACCTTTCTGGAGAAGGTGTTTGCACAGAAAAGAACATCAATACCGACCTGGAGAGCAAATCTACAGTCGAAGATACAAAGAGAAGATTTGACGGCAGGCTGGTTTTGAAATTTGAATTTTTCTGTAATTCTTAATCAGGGGTTTTATCTGACCAGTATTGTAGAGGGGGGGAGGTAAAAGAAAGGTTTAGATAAATGAGTTGTAAATAGTTGTTAATTAATTATTCTCTGTTAGACTTTAAAAATAAAGTTGTTAATTTTTACTTTAAATAGTGACTTTTTGGATAGTTCTTTGCCTCTTGAATTTTCACGGATTAGAGCATGGGGTAAATCTTTTCTGTGTTGCTGGTTTAAATTAGCGGGGGGGTGGGGGGGGTGGTGATTATTCCATGTTGTAGCAGTGAGCAGTTTTGAGCCCCATACCTGAGGAAGGATATACTGGTCCTGGAGCGGGTCCAGAGCAGGTTCATGAGAATGATCCCAGAAATGAAAGGCTTAACATGTTACGAATGTTTGAGGACTCCGGATCTATACCCGATGGAGCTTAAAAGGATGGGAGGTCCTCACTGAAACTTATAGAATACTGAATGGCTTGGACATGGTGGACATTGGGAAGAACACCTCTGGGACACCCGCACCAACCAACCCAACGACCCTATGGCTGAACACTTTAACTCCCCCTCCCACTCTGCCAAGGACATGCAGGTCCTTGGCCTCCTCCATCACCAGACCATGGTAACACGACGCCTGGAGGAAGAGCGCCTCATCTTCTGCCTTGGAACCCTCCAACCACAAGGGATGAATGCAGATTTCTCCAGCTTCCTCATTTCCCCTCCCTCCACCTTATCTCAGTCCCAACCCTCGGACTCAGCACGGCCTTCTTAACCTGCAATCTTCTTCCCGACCTCTCCGCCCCCACCCCCTCTCCAGCCTATCACCTTCACCTTAACCTCCTTCCACCTATCGCATTCCCAACGTCCCTTCCTCCAAGTCCTTCCTCCCTACCTTTTATCTTAGCCTGCTTGCCACACCCTCCTCATTCCTGAAGAAGGGCTTATACCCGAAACGTCGATTTTCCTGCTCCTTGGATGCTGCCTGACCTGCTGCGCTTTTCCAGCAACACATTTTTCAGCTCTGATTGGTGAGAGTGACCACATACAGACTTTGTGGAGACCAAGTCCTGCTTTCACACTGAAAATGACTTACATCATGTTGAGAGGCACATTCATCATGCTAAATGGCACAAAACTCAAGCAGATCTACCAATTCAACACTGGGTATCTATGAAGCACCACAGGCTATTGGCAGGAGCAGAATCCAGTTGCCATGTCTACCAAATTTAAAATGCCCAAGTATGGAAGACTTAAAAAAAGGCATCTTCCAGTCCACTTTACATGTCACATTTTTCATTACTCTTGTCATTGAGCTTTGTAATTTGATCAACTATACCAATGGCCTTCTGTAGGACTGTGTAACTTTAAGACAATTTGCTTTATTCAATGAAATTTTTATCACTGGAATTAACATCATTTTAATATTCTGATTAGTAATATTAGATTTTGTTAAGGGGATGCAAAAATATATATCTTTTTAATCTGCCAATCTATTAACTTTCAAAATCTCATTGCTTATTCACATTCGATGTTGAATCTCAGCGATGCTCTTCTTTTGGAAGGGTTGCACAGCAGCGAAGGAGTTCTCATTTATAACCATATCTACACTAAAATAGATTATTTCTGCTATGCCACATGGAATCACTATTCTTTTCTGTAATTTCAATATATTGCCATTCACAAACAAGTAGAATTTTCATACACTTTGCATTTATTTTGATCCTTACTGATGAATCTAAATAACATTTGAAACAATCTGTTCCACATACAATCTAAATGCAACCACTATCAAATATGGTGTAATTAAATGAATGTCTAATGTCTGGTAATGAAGGCAAGGCTTTTTATGATTAATACAATGATTTTGTATTAATTTTCTTCAATTTGTGAACTGCGCATCACTTCAAAAACTCTTCCTGCACTTTTGGCAGCTTATTCTGTAATGATATTTGGATCACATTTGAAAGGTAGGTTAACTGTTGCACAGACATTAATTTACCTATTATTTCTACTCCAATCCTGCAAGATATACGATAATTGCTCTTCATAATTCCTTCTGTCTGTGGTTCTTTCATTCAACTAATGCTAGCACCTTGCATATGAACGTTCTCATAATGGTGTAATCATTAAATCTTCCATCCTTTCTGACACTGTAGAATGTCCCATTTGTGCCAGAGACTGTTGAAAACACCTGTATCCCTAAGAATTTGTTTTAAAGCAGCAACTTTGATTCAAAAGGCCTTTTGCCAAGAAACAAATTCAAGTTGAGTTAAAAAGGCTTTCCATACATGCCATATTAGTATAACACAGCAATTTTAATACAAACATGGAATTAGGAATTTTCAAATTGAATTTCTGCAGTCTTTTACATGGTTTGTTAAACTCGGTCAATTCATATTCCTTTATGGAATAACCCTGTATCTTTTGAAATCTAACAAAATCTGACCATGTCTTGTTGGCACCTAATGGCTATTTTTACTTGTAAATTTCATCCATGAAGCTTAACATAAGGTTTAAAACTTCATTAGTGTCCCACTGACATGAATCTGGCTCATAAAATACTTACTTCTCAGCTTTTCGTTCAGAAGTGCCAGCACCATTCCTTGTCTTCTCTTCCATAATACATAATCGGTGTCCCCATAGACAACTAATTTTTCTACTGGTCATAAGGTTCAGATTTAGAGAATAGTGGCAGGCAGAGGTAAACAACCAGGGTAGCTACTCAATTTTGTAGTTTGTTGTTATTAAAGATAATTTCAGAGCAGCTTTGTCCAGACAGAATCATGACGTCAAAAGTAATTTTGGCACATTTAAAGTTCCTGCTTAACAAAAAGGAATGGAAGTTGATAAATGCTGTGTGAAGTGCTAATGAGCAGTATGAATGGTAGAAAATGGGTTGACTGTGGTAGAAGTAACCCATTCAAGACAAGACCCAGGGATGTGGCTGCAGGTTGAAAATGCAGAGGAGGAGGTTCATATTCTGAAATTGTTATATTCAATGATGAGTTCTGAAAGCTGCAAGCTACTTAGGCTGTTGACATTCCTCGTTGGGCTTTGCTGAAGTACTATAGCAGACCTGAGGCAGAAATGCTGGCAAGGAAACACTGTGGCATGCTGAAATAGCAGACAACAGGAAGCTTGGGGTAATTTTTACGGATACAGCATAGGTATTTCCAGCACAGCCAACCCATTTTCTACTATGCACACTTGTCATTTGCACCCTACCTGGCATGTATCACCATCTGGGCTTATCATTAGCAATTCTTTTGTTTGCCTGTCCTTTCTTTCATTTTTCTCACAGCACCATCTCCATCCTCTGCACTCCACTTCCCATCATCAGTATTAAAACCACCCTTTCCTAGCTCCTTTCAGTTCTGACAAAGAGTCAAAGATTCTGTAACTACAGATGCTGTTGGACCTACTGAATTTCTCTAGCATGCTTTTTGCTTGCAATTAAAATTAATTGTTAGTGTAATTTTCCAACAAGAATTCAACATGCATCATTCTGGCTCAAGGGCAGGAGAAGCAACTAATGTGCTCGGATTAACTGACTCCTCATTTTGCCCTCCAGCCACCTTTGAGGATGCACACCACCACACCACCACCTATCCCTCCCCCCCTCCCCACCGCCCCCCGCCATCCAACCTACACTTCTGCCCAATGCAGCTCATAAGCAGACAATGGACATTCACAATGTATAGAATTATGTGCAAGAATTCATTCTTCAGTGTAAGTAAAATATATTTGAACAATTAATGTAATTATAATAGTGCTTCTTTAGTAAATGATTTCCATAATTTTGTTTACCCAAAGTCCTGTTCAGACATTCAGACCTCAAGAAATCGAAGTAATTTTAACTTCAATAAAACAGTTTACTGCTGTTTTGTACAACATGGATATGCTGCTGACTTAAATCTTTAAAGATGAAGTGAAATTGTATGCACCTACAACATTCTATATATCAAAAACAATTCAACTTACTTTTGATGAAAGGTCAGCTTCAACAAACTGCCATATTAAAGAGACCAGCTGAAGATTATGATGTCAACTTTGGTATAACTTATTTTAATAATGTTACAGTATCTGCGTGCAGGCTCACAAAATATGTCCATTCTTCATGATTTGTTCAAATTTTCAGTGCACCACACTTGTTTGTTTGGAATTCATGGCTTGTTACTCAATTTTGAACTATTTTCAGTCATTTCTATAACTGAGACATTGTTTTCATTTAATTATTCTCCATGTTTTTTTCTGATACATGATCAAGAATCATGCACATGGTACCAATTCCTAATTTCCGGTTTTGGAGTACTAAAACGTTTTCTTTTTTTAACCTTTAAAACGTTCATTTTTTAAAAAAAAAGCACATACAGACGCCTCAATATTACAAAAAAATTGGAAAGGAAATGACTTCAAGAAGATAAAGGCCTTTCTCGATTAAACAATTCATTCCACCCTTTGCTATCAATTACGATATTCCACAACAACCAAAAAAATGTAGAAAATACGGTAGGGTCTTGACAGCAATGACATAAGGACCTGATGAATATCTAATTTCAAAAGGTTCATATCGACAAAAAATATTCACATTGGCTATTATTTTTAAAAACTAATTCTCAATTATAAGACAAACATACTACTGTTTAACCATCTCGTTTCTTCTAAACTCCTGGAAGAACACCGATACTTACAGGGTACTGTCCGTAGGTAGAGGTTATCGCGGATAATCTGCTGAAGTTCGTGGTCAACCGAACCTTTTTGGAACCGTAAATTGAGGTAGTGACGAAGGTCCTTGTCAACAGTGCCTCCTGTAAAACAGAAGAACGGTTACATTTCGTACTCCTGAAAACAGCACAGTCGTCAGAGAGCAAGGAGTGTGTAGCGTCTGCTGAATTGTCAGCGATAGGAGCGGGGTTTAACCAAATCCCACCCAGGTCTGTACCGGAATAGTGCTCACCGTTATCTCATCAGCAAATAAATTATTCACGCAAAACATACAAGATTCGATAGCCAACAAATCTCAATACGAGTTGTTAGATTGGGTTGAACACACCAGAGACAGCAATCAATGATACACTCCTTCAGTCGAGTGTTCAGCCCATCTCCATGGTCTGAAATGGAAATGAATTCGTTTCACTCTTTGTTGTATTTCACGCCCTCAGAGCTGCTGTGATTTAACCAAAATCTGGAACTACTTTTAGAAATTCCTGTATTTTTATGCTCACGGGACTAAACAGCTCGAACGTACTGTCAGTAGTCGGTCACTCCACTCCCACAGTGCAGAATTTAACCCATCGACAAGAAACGTCGGTCGCTGCAGGCTCGGCGCACACAAGAAAAGCGTAGAAACTCGTCTACTGCCACCGTCTCACCAGAGCACTGCTACTCCAGTTGCACTCATTCTTGCTGCATTTTTTGCCTGGAAGCCCTGCTCCTATTCACAGGTTAAGCGCCAAGCAGCGCTGACCTCTTCCTTGCCCTGTCTGTCGTAATGTCACAGCGTGTCCGTGCAGGCACCAGAGATATACAGTAGCAAGGTCCCAAGGGAGCAGCTCACAGCAATTCGCTCATTCCTATTGGCTGTGAAACCAAAGAAAGATTCCATCAAGACGTGAAGCCCGCCGACTGATGCAGATGCTTTCTGGCAGCCTGTGAAAATACCGTCCGTACAACAACAGATGTACTCAGACGACTGACATAAGCTCGAATCACTCACATTATGGAGAATGCAATGACATACGGGCACGGGCAAAACATGATGTAATTGTATAGAGACGATTCATCACGGTAACTTGGTGTGGCACCAAGCCAGGCCATGGCATGGCATAAAAAACAGCAAATGGATTGGTAAACAAGGGGGTTTAAGCTAACCCGCCCTCCCAGATCAGGACAAGTTCTGATTTAACGCTCCATTGATTTTGGTTAAGTTAAAATCGGTGGTTGAAATTTTTCACTTTTACTTGTTTTGAAATATGAAAAATGTGAAAACAGCAACGTGCAGCATGAGTTAGCTATTTTGTTTTATATACTATTTGTAAAAATATAATATATTTGGTTAATAACATCTAAACAAACGTTAGCATTTTTATCAATTAATATCTTGTATCTGGTGGCATCACAATATCTTCGTACTCCGAATGCTTTTTGTATAAACTCTCTATCATGAAAACTAGAAATATAAACTTCATCCGGCTGCAGATATTGCTTTTTTCTGATAAAACAAACTTATATAATTGTGGATAATTTGAACACACGAAAAAAGTCTAGTTCAAAAAGAAAAAGATAAATAATTTTTTTAATATATTGCCTTTCAGGATGTCAAGGGGCCCCAAAACACTCTGCGACTAACGAACACCTACTTATGGCGTGGGAAAACTGTTGTGACATAAAGGAATTGGGTTACTCATCACAATTTCTCTTGGCACCACTATGAAATACATCTTCCATCCACCCCTCAGCATTCTACATCTGGGTCCACTCAGGTGGACTCTTCTTCACTCTGTTCTGAAAATGTGCAGGAAATAATCAGAAAGGCAAATGGAATGCTAGTCCTTTTATTTCACAGATAAACAAGCAAGTAGAAATCAGGCTTCAGTTATACAATGCTCCCACTGTCATAGTTTTGAATCCCATACTTTAACCTTTGATGGTAACCTGCAAGAAATAAATTACAGAGGGGAATACACAAACCCTATTCCGTAGAATTTAAAAACTAAGGGTGATTTGATTAATGTTTGAAAGATGTTAAAGTGAGCGCATAAGGTAGCCAAAGTTTAAAAAAAAAGTTTCAGGTAGGGAAGTCCAGGACATGAACATAAGTGTTATAAAGCTAAATTACACATGAAATCCCAAATCTCTTCATTAGGGCACCTCTGAACAGAAATGGAGATAAAAGTTTACAACTCTCCTACAAACAATTGACATTTGATTAATTGTAAATGTAATTCTGATATTGAGATTTTTTTAACGAAAGGTGTTCAAGGATTATGCATAGGGATGGAGTAAAGTCACATAGAGTCATAGAGGTGTACAGCATGGAAACAGACCCTTCGGTCCAACCCGTCCATGCCAACCAGATATCCCAACCCACTCTACTCCCACTTGCCAGCACCCGGCCCATATCCCTCCAAACCCTTCCTATTCATATACCCATCCAAATGCCTCTTAAATGTTGCAATTGTACCAGCCTCCACCACATCCTCTGGCAGCTCATTCCATACACGTACCATCCTCTGCGTGAAAAAGTTGCCCCTCAGGTCTCTTTTATATCTTTCCCCTCTCACCCTAAACCTATGCCCTCTGGTTCTGGACTCCCCCACCACAGGGAAAAGACTTTGTCTATTTATTCTATCCATGCCCCTCATAATTTTGTAAACCTCTATAACGTCACCCCTCAGCCTCCGACGCTCCAGGGAAAACAGCCCCAGCCTGTTCAGCCTCTCCCTATAGCTCAGATCCTCCAACCCTGGCAACATCCTTATAAATCTTTTCTGAACCCTTTCAAGTTTCATAACATCTTTCCGATAGGAAGGAGACCAGAATTGCACGCAATATTCCAAAAGTGGCCTAACCAATGTCCCGTACATTATCTCCCAACTCCTATACTCAGTACTCTGTCCAATAAAGGAAAGCATACCAAACGCCTTCTTCACTATCCTATCTACCTGCGACTCCACCTTCAAGGAGCTATGAACCTTTATTCAGCAACACTCCCTAGGACCTTACCATTAAGTGTATAAGTCCTGCTAATATTTGCTTTCCCAAAATGCAGCACCTTGCATTTATCTGAATTAAACTCCATCTGCCACTTCTCAGCCCATTGGCCCATTTGGTCCAGATTCTGTTGTAATCTGAGGTAACCCTCTTCGCTGTCCACGACACCTCCAATTTTGGTGTCACCTGCAAACTTACTAACTGTACCTCTTATGCTCGCATCCAAATCATTTATGTAAATGAGAAAAAGTAGAGGGCCCAGCACCGATCCTCGTGGCACTCCACTGGTCACAGGCCTCCAGTCTGAAAAACAACCCTCCACCACCACCCTCCACCTTTGAGCCAGTTCTGTATCCAAATGGCTAGTTCTCCCTGTATTCCATGAGATCTAACCTTGCTAATCAGTCTCCCATGGGGAACCTTGTTGAACGCCTTACCGAAGTCCATATAAATCACATCTACTGCTCTGCCCTCGTCAATCTTCTTCTTTATTTCTTCAAAAAACTCAAATCAAGTTTGTGAGACATGATTTCCCACGCACAAAGCCATGTTGACTAACCCAAATCAGTCCTTGCCTTTCCAAATACATGTACATCCTGTCCCTCAGGATTCCCGCCAACAACTTGCTCACCACCGAGGTCAGGCTCACTGGTCTATAGTTCTCGGGCTTGTCTTTACTGCCCTTCTTAAACAGTGGCACCACATTTGCTAACCTCCAGTCTTCCGGCACCTCACCTGTGACTATCGATGATACAAATATTTTAACAAGAGGCCCAGCAATCACTTCTCTAGCTTCCCACAAAGTTCTCGGGTACACCTGATCATTTAAGCCATGATCCCATTCAATGGCGGAACAGATTCAAGGGATTAAATGGCCTCTTGTTCCGACATTCCAATATTCCTAACTCAATTCCTGTTTGTGCTAATGCTGCCTGTTTATTTCCAGAAATTTCTATTTCTTTGATAAAATAATTTATCTTTTTATCTGCACTAAATCGAAAATTGATATTTATCACAGCTATCTTTCAAAGATAATGCACAGTCAATATTTAACATGTTTGTGAAATTTTAATTGTGTTTTTGTCCATATGATTAGATGTATTTGTACCAAGTAACTACATAGACTGCTTAGTTAAGAACTTGGGCAGTTCTTTTTGAATTGTATGCTTCTTGCCTTTTTGTCAGGAGGGAATTTGATTCTTTTTCAGGAGAACATCTTTGAACAAAGGAATTACACCAAAAATAATTTTCCTTTTTCTTCTGATGAGTTTGTCCACGCACATGCAAACACGAAAAAATGATTTGCTATCAGAAAAAAATGAGATAACTGACAATAGCTTTATTTTCAAATTTGAGAAATATCATAAAATATTATGAAAGAAAATAAACTTGATTTGTATGTCCACAAAAGAAGGTCCGCATGGTAAATATGTGAAAAGGGACCATTTGGGTGATATCAATTTCCTAATACCAAATATGGTAGATAGGCTCTAGCTGGTTCAGGTTCACTATGTGCCAAAACTCTATAAATGGTGATACATCTCCATATTTAAAAAAAAATCTTTTGAAAAAGATTTAGACGTTCCCCAGCACTCTCTTCATCTTCCCAATAACAAAGCATACCTCGTGCTATTCCAAATTATTGTGTTATTCTGCCCTTATGTGGAATGAATTAATTTGTTCATCACAGAATATTTCTTTTTCAATTTACACATTGAAAAATATGGAAGCTGCAATCTTTGAATACTGAAGGCCAAAAAAAAAACACTGGAGAACAGGATCCTCGGTACAACTTCAGGGGGCCCAGATGTATACAACATTCATGGGTTTGATGCTTAAGAAGTGGCAGCATATGCTGTGTCACTTCTCATGGATATAATTCCCTTAAGAAATAGCATAATGCATGTAGTATGAAAACTTTAGGTGGGAAGGAAAGACATTGTCTGCATATAATTAGTCTGCAACATCATCTGTTGATAAATAGCTCAAAATATTGTGCTGGTAGCCAAAATTGTCACAATGTTTATCCTAATAATTCCAAAACTGTGTGTGGCCCCTCAGCAACATTTCAATAATGCAATTAATATAGTCATCAACATCTCAAACAGGTTTTGATGAGCAATGAACAATTGATTTATCAATTTTCACTTAATCTTACATCATATCTGGAATTGCAGTCACACTGTCCTTACTTCCCAGCCAAGAGGTCCAGGTACAAGTCCCACCTACTCCAGAGATGTGCATTTACATTTATGAACAGATCTATGAGAAAGTCTCTACAATACAACTGGTGTTTTTGGAGTTCTATGTGGTGTAGTGGTCATGTTCAAACTCTGGACCAAGAGGTACCACCTTCTTAAGAGTGTGTAATAACATGTCTGAACAGGTTGATCAGAAAATATTCAAGTCATACCTGGAAGTGGCTAGTTAAAAGTCAAATGGCTTCATCCATTTTTAAGAGCACAATGCTGATGTTTCTTGGTTGAAAAAACTGATTCAAAGAACTTACACAATTACTTTATAAAGTATCAAAGAAACACAGCCTTCTCACATAACGTAGCTATATGTTTTGAAATAGACGTACTGAATTCAATATTAACAAGTATTGCTAGTCATTTTCCTATTGTGTTTGACTTTATTGCATTCCTTCCATTCATGCTAATGATGCAAGAATTGGTAGAAAGGTTAGCATCTATTGCCCATCCTTTTCTACTTTGAGAAGGTGCAGGAGGTGATGGGCTCTAAGAATTGCAACTTTACACAAATTTGTGATCTTTGTGGAGTGGGGTAATCACAATCCACTGACAAAACTTGGAGTGTCAATCTGATGAGTTTGTTTATGTACTTGTTCATGGGAATGAGGGCATCATTGGTTAAGCCTGTACTTATTGCCTATCTCTATTTGGAGAAGGTGGTGGTGAGCTCTCAGAGATTTAAGAGTACTGACATTTGTTCATGCAGCATTGCATTTTTACATATAGGTGATGAGACCTTTGAATAGGATAAAATTACTGCATGTTATTTTCAAGCGATAGATTTCTTACATGTCTCATAAACAATCCTTTGCTCGATATGCATTATACATCTATGGGAAGTGAAAAAAAAATTGTCTTCACTTTTTCAGCTACTTCAATCCTGATTTAATATATGCAAGTTTGTGTACATATCTGATTACTTGGGAATAAAGAAATATATTAGGAAAGTCTTCAATGGTAGTAGCAGTCATGGCAGGAAGAAATTTCAGAAAACCATAGTCTGCAACTTGCTGCAGCAAAGCATGGCACATCTGCACCCTGAACTGCATGTTTTTCTTCACCTTTCAGCTTTGATTAATTTTATGTCATAAACTGGAGTTGAGAAATGATAATGGAATCAACAGGACATCTGTCACTTGTGTGAATGAGGGCAAGAAAACTTTAATCAGTAAAATTTAATGGCAGAGAAAGCAGAAGAATTAACAGAGAAGAAGGAAATAGGATGAAGTGAGTCAAATTAGAAAAAAGAAAAAAAGAGAGAAAAAGTGAGTGAAAAGGGGGAAGAAGTTTAAGTTCCCCTAGAAGCAATTTACTGCCCACAGAGAGACTATATTTTTAACTCTTCCCTTTTAAAGGTTAAGTGGTGTTGCAAGAACACAAATATCATAATAAAGGTTCCTTATACAATAGCAGCCTTATCTTTCTGCAGTGAGTGTGATTCATATTTACAGCAATATATTTCTTGACACTCATTGAGAGACCAACAGTAAGATTCTATTTTGTGATGTTAATGGCCACAGCAGTGTAATCACAGCAATTTCTTGCAATTTGTATCTTGTGGCATATAATTTCCTGTCATAGTTTAAAAAAAAACAAAGCACAGTGAATGTAATGTTATATTTGCAACCAATGTTTCATACATTTCTTATTTGAAAGTAGACGGCAGAAACTAAGCACAAACATTTTTTGTATCATAATATTTACATGTCCCATATAATAGGGTAAAGAGAGTCATAGAGATGCACAACACAGAAACAGACCCTTTGGTCCAACGTGCCCATGCTGACCAAACATCCTAAATTAATACAGATGGGTGTGCAGAGTTGGGGAGATGTTTTTGGAATAGTACATATGCCGAGAAACTGGATTTTCAGATGTGACTACTGACTTTAATTAAGATGTTCTGAAACTTCAAGTGCTCATCCAAGTCCTTTTTAAAGGTTGTGAGGTTGCCTGCCTCAACTATCTCCCAGAGACAGGGCGGCACGGTGGCACAGTGGTTAGCACTGCTGCCTCACAGCACCAGAGACCCGGGTTCAATTCCTGCCTCAGGCGACTGACTGTGTGGAGTTTGCACGTTCTCTCCGTGTCTGCGTGGGTTTCCTCCGGGTGCTCCGGTTTCCTCCCACAGTCCAAAGATGTGCAGGCCAGGTGAATTGGCCATGCTAAATTGCCCGTAGTGTTAGGTAAGGGGTAGATGTAGGGGTATGGGTGGGTTGCGCTTCGGCGGGGCGGTGTGGACTTGTTGGGCCGAAGGGCCTGTTTCCACACTGTAAGTAATCTAATCTAATCTAATCTAATCTAAAATAATTGCAGATGCTGGAATCCAAAATAGACAGGCAGGAGGCTTGAGGAAGACAGCAAATCAGGCAACATCAGGAGGTGCAGAATTCAACGTTTCAGGTGTAACCCTTCTTCTGAAAAAGGGTTACACCGAAACAGTGATTTCTACACTTCCTGATGCTGCCTGGCTTGCTGCGTTCCTCCAGCCTTCTGCCTGTCAACAATCTCCCAGGCAGTACATTCCAGACTCCTAGCACCCCAGTGCCCTCTGGGCGAGAATGTGTTTCCTCAACTCCCCTTTAAATCCCTTATTTTTCACTTTAAGACTATGTCCCCTTGTTATTGGCCCTTTGATTAAGGGAAACAGCTGCTTTCTATTCATGCCCTTCATACTCTTACACACCTCTATCACCTCAACCTTCTCTGCTCCAAAGAAAACATTCTGAGCCTATCCAGCCTCTCTTACCAGCTGAAATACTCCATCTAAGGCAACATCTTAGTGAATCTCGTTAAATCCTTGTAGTGTGGCAACCAGAACTACACACAGTACTGCAGTTCTGGTCTAATAAAAGTTGTGCATAGCTCCAACATGACCACCTTGCATTTATAATCTATGCTGCAACTGATAAAGGCCAGTGTCCCAAATGCCTTCTTAACAACCCTATTAACTTGCCCATCACCTTCGGAGATTTGTGGACAAATATTCCAAGATCCTTTGTTCCTCTGAGCTTCAGTTTCTGCCATCCATTGTCTTGTTCCTTCTTCCAAAGTCCATCACCTCACATTTATCAGGGTGAAATTCTATTTGCTACTAATCTGCCTATCTGACTAATCTGTTTATATTCTCCTGTAACCTAACACCTTCCTCATCACTGTCAACCACCTGTCATCCACAAACTTAGCTATGATCCTGCTTCCCCACATTCTCCTCTACATATTTATGAATAGCACAAACAAGGGACCCAGCACCAATCCTGTGGTATGCTGTTGCACACTAGGCTCCAGTCACACTACTATCACCGATACTTTCTGCTACTACTAAGCTAATTTTGGATCCAACTTGCCAAGTTACCCTGGATCCCATGAACTTTTACCCTCTTTATCAGTTTCTGATGTGGTACATTGTCAAAGGTGCTACCAAATTCAGTATATACTATATCAACAGCCCTATTATCATCTACATACTTGGTCACCTCCTTGAAAAATTCCACCAGATTTGTCAGGCATAACTAATTGCTCAAGAAGATGATGGTGAGCGGTCTTAAACCATGACAGCCCTTTGGTGTAGGTACACCACAATGCTATGAGGAAAGGAGTTCCAGGATTTTAACCCAATGGCATTAAAAGAATGGAGATATATTTTGAAGTCAGTATAGTGAATGACTTGGAGGATAACCTGCAAGTGAGGTGTTGCATGTATCTGCTGTCCTTGACTGACTAGATCATAGGTAAATGGTGAGTTTTAAGGTTTTATCTCCTTTAAACTGGGGCAGTATTTAACATAGTACTGGGAAGCTGCAAGTATTAAATTAAGTTTATAGCATAATTATTTAATCAATATCACATAACCATTGGTAATTATTGAATGATATTTAAAACTTGAACATAAATTAAAATAAAGATTGCAGTGCAGGTGATGTGTTGCAGCTATAGATTGTAGGAACTGATGAACACTCCTTTAAGACATAGAAAGCATACCAATTGTCTGCAGCTTGAAGAAGTTCAGCTCAGAGTTGATGAGTGGAGGTCGGATACCTCAGGGAGGGGTAAGTTACCTCAACATTTAATTCCAGAAGATGGCACTGTTAAGCTAAGTATTTCCAATTTGGTGCATGATCAGAATCAGGAGAGGGTTATAAGATTGGTGATTATAGGAATCCAAAAAGGTAGCAATGGAATAGTCTCAGCCCGTGCAATCGTCTAACAGATTCAATGTTCTTGCAGCTTATGTGGATGACAGCAAGGACTGTAAAGACCATGAGCAAATGAACCAGAACCACAGTGTTGCAGTTCAGGGAGCCATTCAAATGTGGGAAGCAAAAAGGAATTTTTAATTTGCCTGATGTTGTAATGCTTTTAATTAATGCTGTTAATTTACCTGATGTTGTAATGCTTATGTTATTCCTCATCACACAAGAAACTTACATGATATAGATATTGTAGTGGTCATTTGTTACAGCTAACAATTACAGTAAAACATTACCCGGGTTCAATTCCTGCCTCAGGCGACTGACTGTGTGGAGTTTGCACATGCTCCCCATTTCTGCGTGAGTTTCCTCCGGGTGCTTCAGTTTCCTCCCACAGTCCAAAAATGTGCAGGTTAGGTGAATTGGCCATGCTAAATTGCCCGTAGTGTTAGGTGAAGGGGTAAAAATAGGGAAATGGGGTCTGGGTGAGTTGTGCTTCGGTGGGTCGGTGTGGACTTGTTGGGCCGAAGGCCCTGTTTCCACACTGTGAGCAATCTAATCTAATCATTATATCCCTGAGGCACTTAGTATCTAGGCTAGTATTACACTAGTAAATTATACAGAGCAGCGTAATTCCAGTTTCAAGTGATCTTCGGGAAAGATGGACCTTTATATCTCAGGTCACTACACTATAATACAGTGATGATATCATGACCATATCTCTTAAAGGTATACTGACATGATGACTGTCATGCATAACACAACAACTACAGTAAGGGACAGAATAGTTAGTGTTCACTGAGAACTTGAGACCTGAAGGCTATGTTTCTTGCTTGGTGCTCGGTTAGGGACAACTCCTTAGAGCTGGAGAGGAATTTGAAATGGGAGGGGAAAGATCCAGCTGTTGTAACCAATTACACAGGGTAAGACTAAGAGAAGTGTTCTGCGAAGGAAACATAAGAATTAGGGACTAAGTTAAAAAACAAAAGTAATTATCTCAATTCTTACCTGAGCTAAAAGTAAACTGGGATACGCTAAAATGATCAGAATGAAAATACTTGGCTGAAATAACAGCATGGGAGAAATGGATTTCAATTCATGGGCACTTGTACGGGAAAAAGATGGAGCTGTATTGTTGGATAGCTTGAACTGAACCGTGCTAGAACCAGTGTCCTAGTGAATCATATAATGAGACTGCAGAGAGGGATTTTAGCTTAAAATGTGAGGGAGATGGTTCATGTGAAGGGAAATTTGGAAAGTTTTAATACAGAGACCAAGGCAATAGTGCACATAATGATAGCCAAAGTATGACAGCAAAGGACAAAATATACAAGCATAAAAGTTTGCATAACAGAATAAGTTCAGAGTAAAGAAAAATGGTTTTTTAAAAAAATGCAGAATTAAAGACTTGTGAGTGAAGTCTTTCTGCCACACTTTTTTGGATGCTCTTCCTCCTGTTTATCATTGGGGGGGTGGGGTTGATGGTTCTTCCAAGATCAACTGTTCAGTCATGGTGACTGGGCCGACTTCTCTCAGAGTGCGGTAGGAGTCTGGAACATGCTGTCAGGGGTGGTGGTGGAGGCAGATCCAATAGGGATATTTAAGGGACTTTTAGATAAACACATGAATATGCAAGGAATGGAAGGATATGGACCAAGGATTAGTTAAATTTGGCATCACACTCGACCCAACGTCTTGAGCCGAAGGGTCCATTCCTATGTTCTCAAGCTGTTTATCTGAATGCATACAGCGTTTGTAACAATATGGATGAATTGTTTATATCTATATCTATAATTTAAATAGATATATGATAGCTATTACAGAAACATGGTTGCAAATTGACCACATCTGGAATCTAAATATTCAAGCAGATTTGACATTTTGTAAGGATGGGAAGAAAGGAAAATGAGATGAATTGATTCTATTAATACTTGGTGAGATAAGTACAGTAGTGAGAAATTTTCTGGTTCAGATGATCAAAATTAGATCAGAATTTTCCCAGGCTCTGATTACTTTGGACAATAGCAAATCAGCTAGGAAAATATGGTGAGAAATGAAAACTTAGATTCCTGATGCTAAGAAACCCATGTCTGATTCTGCACATAAGATTTCAACTGCTAAGTGAGAACCTCGTTAGTAAATGATATGGTGTCTATTTGCTGCATTAACACGTATTAGAAAACGTCATCTCATTTATATTCAGTTTTCTGAGGCAATGGAGAGAAACTAAGTCATGAAAATTCTCAACATGAACATTTGAGTGGGGAGGTGGCAGATGGCCATGTCTGGGGACCAGAGTTGAGAGTGTGGTGCTGGAAAAGCATAGCAAGTCAGGCAGCAGCTGAAGAGCAGGACAGCCTACGTTTTGGGCAAAAGCACTACATCAGGAATGAGGCTGAGTCTGGAGACATCTACCTTAGCCAGCACTCCAAGATATCTTGAGCAGTGACCACCATCATCATTCATTCACGGAATCTGGTGTTGGACAAGCACCAGACTCACCACATCATCATGGCACACCTCTGACTGAATTACAATACAGTTTGTTATTTGAATATTGCAGCTTGGAGCTCACTAATATCTTTTACTGTAGTGCTGCTGTCAGGCAGTTCGTTATGTTTGCCAGCAATAATCATTCCATGGAATAGACACACTGGTGGGTA
Organism: Chiloscyllium punctatum; assembly: GCF_047496795.1. Taxonomy (NCBI): domain Eukaryota; kingdom Metazoa; phylum Chordata; class Chondrichthyes; order Orectolobiformes; family Hemiscylliidae; genus Chiloscyllium; species Chiloscyllium punctatum. The sequence continues at coordinate 37,297,198 of NC_092782.1, read as the reverse complement.
GCATCATTACATCAATGTTATGCCTGTAGCATGTGCCAGCAGCTTACCCAGCATATACATCAAATGTACTTCAATCAAAGGGGCATGTCTTAAAGTCTAAGGTGAGTTAAAGTGGACTGTCATCAGTCATAGGTTGCTGGCACATAGAGTTGAGAGCATTGTTGGATAACAGTCCAAAGGCCTGGACATGATCTGTTGCTCACTTGGAGCATTACTGTCAGGGGTTTTGTATTATTATTAGTCCAGGAAATGAACCATAGTCAATACTGCAGGTCCAGAGTAACCAGTACAGTGACCAGCAGTAAGTCAGTCAACGATCTGCATGGCTATCGGTCAGGAGTCTTGTCAGATATCAGTCATGTCTGTCAATAGACAATCCAGTTGGTCAGGAAAGATTGGCCATGATCAGTCCTGGGAGTCTATCCACTGAAAGTTAAGGCTAGTTATCGTGAGCCACTGCTTAAGTTGAGGATGTCAGTTGTGGGATTGGAGGCAGCATGCTGTGATGCAGAGAGGATGGTAGTTGTGAAAGTAGTTGTGAGGGGACAACTCAACATACAATGGTGGCCAATGGTACAGCTTCGGAGGGGTCACAGGGTATTGTACATAGTGGGGCCATCAACATTGTCTACCATCGTGACCTTGATGGCAGGGTGATACATGTCAATGTTTGGTAGGTTTATGTCTTGGACTCAAGAGTTGGGTGAAAACATGGGAGCATCAAACCTTCCAGGTTGACAGGGAGGGTAAGACAGAAAGAAAAATGAAGGTTTGGAGGGGGTAAAGGGTTATCTACATTTCATCTGACCACATGCCTTTCATCCTTTTCTGAATCACAGCACAAAAGAAGTGAAAATGCCTGCAAAGACACCCAGAAAGGATGGTCTCAATTTTTTTTTGTCTGAAGGAACATGTGAATCATGTGATAAACCTCAAATAGATAGCATTTTTAGGCAACCCTAATTGCCCAGAGCACAGTTATGTGTCAGCCACATTGCTATGGGTCACATGAAACCCAGATAAGGTAAGAATGGCAGAGTTCCTTCCCTAATGGACTTTAGAGAGTCTGATGTGTTTTTTACAACAATCAACTACGGCTATATGGTCACTATGAGGCAAGCTTTTAATTCCAGATCTTGATTGAATTTAAGTTTCACCATCTACCATGGTAGGTTTCAAATCTATCTCCTCAGAATATTAGCCAGGGATTTTCAATTTCTCATCCACTGACCATTGTACCGCTGCCATATTTTATTAATCAGACATCCATACAGTGTATATTTAAGAAATATGCTCAAAGAATTTTGCATATATACTTTATCTATATTGATCAGCTATGTTGACTAAAAATCTCGGCTTCAAGAAATCTTGACCAGCTCACTCAACATAACAAATTAATCCTAGCATTGGCTGTGAAGCACAAGAAATGTCAAATGAGCTATAAAGCTTCATTGAAGTTTCATAATTCACAAAAACATTTTAAGGCCTTAAACCATAATAAAGATCCAGGAAGTGTTCACCTCATATCTTGGATGATAAAATGTGCATACCATTATCCAATTTGCAATATCACACATGTCCGAGTATTTGGGGGGGCAGGATGGGGATGGGGACAAGTTTTCATTTTTCTTCCCACACTTATAACCACCTACTGTATGTGTGCTAAATGGCTTGTGCAGCATAATTCTGAATCAGGTCTATGATGTAAAAGGTGCATGTAGAAGCATCCCATTGCCCTCAATATTTAGGGGATGCTATTTAAAAGCTATTTGTGTGTGCTGTAACTGATTATGGTATTGAGGAGTTATTTTTGCTTTGGATATTTCCAATGTAAGCTGACTGGAATCATTGTTAATGGATCCAGACTTCAAAGCTGACATCGTCTCTTTGGCGGCTGCATTACGAACATCCACAGAAATCCACGAGGAACACATGTATCTGAAAGTCCACGACCAGCAATAATGTTTAGTGGATATGAAGTAGACTTTTAATGCAGAGTTTCCAGCTCTCAGGATGTTGATAAAGTGCAGGAGACCCAGTTCTTCAACTTCCATTGCATGTCCTGCAGATGGGGGGTGGGGGGGGGGGGAGTCGGAGGGCATGGTACTATATTCTTTAGAGGGCAGAACACAATTTAATGTTGCCCACCCATATATGTTATGTAATGCCTGCCTTCTTCCAGTGGAGCCAAAGAAGGCCATAAGATGACCCTTTAACAAGGATTTCCCATGCTTATCAGGTCAGAGGGCTTGTTGCATTGCAGTACAGAGGGTGTAGCTGAATCCTTTGATGCTTTGGACTAGATAGCTGGAGGATACAGCAACAGTATGTGATGGGTAAGTAAGATCTGTGAGAGCCACAGCATCATACTGAGTAGGAAATTGAGAATATTAATCAGCTTGAACATCCCATACATATCTTTACCATTGCATAGTGCAGAATCATCAGCTGTAGCAACTCAGGCAGTACTCGTTTCACAACTGCTTTCAATGGAACTGAGTTGTGTAAGGCACCTTTCAGTGACTAAAATGTGTTGATGCTGCAGACAGCAGCATCCCCTGTTTAATCTCAAACGCAAATATAATTTAACTGGCTTCTTCTTTCATTGATTTTCCTGTTACTTGTTACAAGTTAAGGTTACATGCTGGTGGAAATCTGTCATAATATCTGATACTCCTTCATTCAATCATGAGTTTAATGTACACATGGACACTAAGGAAAGGATATCTATCCATCAGGCAGGACTAGAACATCATTTAGTGTTAACAATGGCTAGCCTTTCCACCTTCATTCATTTAGCTGCAGCTAAAATAATAGAAAGTTGCGCAATGTGTGACTAACAAAATCAAATCAAAAGAAAAGAAATAATGCTGCAAATATTAATGGTAGGCCAGAACATTGAAAACATTTTAAAAGCCAGAAGAGGAAGACTAAAGAAAAGTACAGAAAGAGAACTGGAGAATAAGAAAAATAATGAGAAAAATAAAAATAAAATGCAGGCTTCTACAAGTATATAAAAAGCAATAAAGTAGTAAAAATGGGCAGTGGTCCCTTAGTGGATCATTAGGAAAGTAACAATGAGAAACAAAGAAATTAACAAGCATTTTGTGTCTGTTTTCACAGTAAATAAAGTATCCTGTGAAAATTGAGAATGGGGGCAAAAAGGAAGGGGTAGCTAAAAACAATCACGATCAGTAGAAATAAATTATTTAAAAAGGCCAAAAACTCTGTCTGACTTGGTGGCCTGCATCCGAGTCTCATGAAAGAAGTGGCTGACAAATGGAGTATAATGTGGGAAAATCAAAGTTTATCCTATTTGCCATAAAGAACAAAAATGTAGAATATTATTTATATGGAGAGTTATTGCAGAATGCTGTGAGACGGAAGGATCTAGGAATAAATTGTACATCTTAACAGCAGCAGGGACCCAGGTTCAATTTCATCTTTGGGCAATTGCCCTAATCTCCCTGTGTCTTTGTGGAATTTCTCTGGGTGCTCTGGTTTCCTCCCACACTTCAAAAATGTGGATTGATCGAAATAAATTGCCCTGTAATGTGCAGGCTAGGTGGCTTAACCATATGGGATGGGTCTGGGTGGGTTGCTCTTTGGAGTGATTGTGTGGACTGAATGGGCAAATGGCCTGTTTCCACAATGTATAGATTCTATGGTCAGCAATGCGTAAATTTGCATGATGGAGGTTGATTAGTGACATTGTCTGAAACTCTGAGATTCCAGTTGTCCATACAATTTAATTTTTCATGGTATACTGCAGTGCAGCACAGACCATGTATCCTGGTATCTTCCTTCCTAATCGTTTTACAATTGGAGTAATATGATACAATAAACTTACCCAAGTTCGAGTGGCACCAATAAAAGAACATGCATTTAGATATAACCTTCTGCCACCTAAAGTGCTTTACCATCAATGACATATAATAAATTGTAATCTCCATGGTCATTTGCATGCAGCTAAGTCCCGTTATGTAGTTGACGTGATCTCCGTTAAAGGGTAAATGCTGGATGAGAGAACTATCAATATGCTTCAAACAAATAATCCAACAGGATCACTAATATCTACCATAGACGATAGTGAGGGATTTTGTGTACCCCTACCCCAGAGGCAGCAGCCCACCTTATTGTAGAAGGTGTCATACTGACCATCCAGTACAGTTTGAATCTAGGGGTAGGGGGTTACCAAGGCTGACACACAATGGTTTGTTTGTTTTGCTTCCAGTGACCAAATTTGAGACATGATTGCAAGTTAAACCTATGGAACAATGAATCTTGAACACTTTTACCATAAATTAACCAGCAAAGTTCAAATTAAAGATACTATATCCATTACAGCATATTCCTACTGCCTAGATCCAAATGCTTATGAAGAAGGGAACCCTCTGAAAAGTTCCTTCGTGCATTGAGCTTTTGGTTGCTCTATCAACTTAGCTGTCAGAAAGTGAAAGATTTCTAGATGATAGTTCGGTTTCTGTAAAGTAAGAGTTTTAAGAGTTTTGACTTAAGAACTGCTAGGCTCCTCAGAGGTCAATCAATCACAGGTTTTGACTTCACTCAATGTTCAACTCCTTCTATATTCTAACCTCAAGAGATGGCAAATTTCTGAACTATTGGGAAATGTTGCTCAATTATGATTGGCTTGGAAGTCATCTGCATCCCACTGACAAGTTGACATTCCTTTAACTGGGATGTTGGTAGGATTACGATGAGGATGACAACATGGCTGGCATTTATCTAGCATAGTTCTGGATTCCCCCATCCCAGAGAAAAGACTTTGTCTATTTATCCTATCCATGCCCTTCAGGATTTTATAAGGTCTATAAGGTCACCCCGGAGCCTCCGACGTTCCGGGGAAAACAGCCCCAGCCTATTCAACCTCTCCCTATAGCTCAAATACTGCAACCCTGGTAACATCCTTGTAAATCTTTTCGAAACCCTTTCAAGTTTCACAGCATCCTTCCAATAGGAAGGAGACCAGAATTCCATGCAATATTCCAAAAGTGGCTTAACCAATGTCCTGTGCAGCTGCAACATGACCTCTCAACTCCTGTACTCAATGCTCTGACCAATAAAAGAAAGCATAGGAAATGCTGCCTTCACTATCCTATCTACCTGTGACTCTACTTTCAAGAAACTATGAACCTGCACTCCAAGATCTCTTTATACAGCAACACTCCAGAGGACCTTACAATTAAGTGTATAAGTCCTGCTAAGATTTGCTTTCCCAAAATGCAGGACCTCGTATTTATCAAAATTAAACTCCATCTGCCACTTCTCAGCCCATTGGCCTTTCTGATCAAGATCCCGTTGTAATCTGAGGTAACCTTCTTCGCTATCTACTACACTTCCAAATTTGGTCTCATCTGCAAATTTACTAACTGTACCTCCTATGGTAACATTATATAAATGACGAAAAATAGTGGACCCAGCACCGATCCTTGTGGCACTCCACTGGTCACAGGCCTCCAGTCTGAGAAACAACCCTCCATCACCACCCTCTGTCTTCTACCTTTGAGCTAGTCTGTATCCAAATGGCTAGTTCTCCCTGGATTCCATGAGATCTAACCTTGCCAACCAGTCTCCCATGGGGAACCTTGTCAAATGCCTTACTGAAGTCCATATAGATTATGTCCACCACTCTGCCCTCATCAATCCTCTTTGTTAATTCTTCAAAAAACTCAATCAAGTTCAGATCATGTTAAATGTCGGAGTGGGTTTGGATGACTGAATTGCCAACTTTCACTCCTAATTCCTATGTTCCGATTTTCCTTATATAGCCTCAGCGGTACATTCCTGCTCTTGAATTCTAACCCACTCAAAAATGAATGCCAACATTACGTTTTCCTTCCTAACTGCCAACTGCATGTTAACCTTAAGAGAATCCTGAACTAGGACTCCTAAGTCCCTTTATGCTTCAGATTTCCAGAACCCTTCTCCATTTTAGAAAACAGCCTATGCCTCTATTCTTCAACCAAAGTGCATAAGCTGATACTTTCCCATATTGTATTCCATCTGCCCACTCTCCTACCCTGTCCAGGTCCTTCTGCAGCCTCCCTGCTTCCCCAACACAGCCTGCCCTCCCCCTATTCACAACCCTCTGAAAGAAGGAGTTTCTTCTCATCTTGGTTTTTACCCTAAGGCTTCAGTCAGACTGCATGTGGAATATTGTGAGCAGTTTTGTACTCCATATTTTAGGAAGGACATTGCTGGTGGTGAAGGGTGGGGGGTTCAGAAGAGGTTTACAAGAATGATCCCAGGAAAGAAGGGCAGTTGAGGATTCAGGGTCTGTACTCAATGGAGAATGAGGGGAGGTCTGATTGAAAGTTACAGAATACAGAGAGGCCTGGATAGAGTCAACATGTAGAATATGTTTCCACTAGTAGGAGAGACTAGGACCCAAGGGCACAGGCTCAAGAGTGAAGGAATGACCCTTCAGAACTGAGGTTAGGAGGAATTTCTTTAGCCAGAGGGCACAGAAGGCCATGGAGGCCAAGTCATTAATTGTCTTTTGTAAGATAAATACATTGTTTTTTGGTTATTAAGGGGATCAAGGGTTACAGAGAGAAGGCAGGAGAATGGGGTTGAGAAGATTATCAGCCATGATCAAATGGTGGAACAGACTCGATGGGCCAATTGGCTGAATTCTGATGGTATCTTTTATTGCAGTAATTGTGTACTGTCCACTTTTGTAAATCCAAAAGTCCTCTTATTCTCTCCCTTTTTATCGATTTCACATCATTATGCTACTTGCCTTGAGAATATGTTGGCCAAATGGTAGAAGTTGCAGTGGGCATTTTTTGGGAATAGTGACCATAATTCTGTAAGTTTTGAATATTCGTAGACAAAGATGAGAATGCTCCTAAGAAAAGAGTACTAAACTGGGCCAAGGCCAATTATGTAAAATTTCGGCAGCAGCTGGGAAATGTGGGTTGGGGGCAGCTATTTGAAGGGAAGTCCACATTTGATATGTGGGAGGCTTTCAAAGATCGGTTGAAGATAGCTCAGGATAAGCATGTCCCTTTGAAAACAAGGGATAGGAAAGGCAAGATTAGTGAACCATGGATGACAGGAGAAATTGTGCGACTAGCCAAGAGGAAAAGGGAAGCGTACATAAAGTCCGTGCAGCTAAGAACAGAGCGGGCCTTGGAGGAATAGCGTGAGAGTAGGACTAATTTTAAACGAGAAATCAAACGGGCTAAAATGGGTCATGAAATAACTCTAGCAAGCAGAATTAAGGAGAATCCTAAGGTCTTTTATTCTTATATAAGAAGCAAGAGGGTAACGAGAGAAAGGGTTGGTCCACTAAAGGACAAGGACAGAAGGTTGTGTGTCAAACCTGAGAAAATGGGTGAGATTCTCAACGATTACTTTGCATCAGTATTCACTGAGGAGAAGAACACGGTGAATGTTGAGATTAGAGATAGATGTTTGGTTACTCTGGATCACATTAACATAAGGAGGGAAGATGTGTTGGGTAGGCTAAAGGGTATTAAGTTGGACAAATCCCCAGGACCGGACGGGATCTACCCTAGGTTGCTGAGGGAAGGGAGAGAGGAAATAGCTGGGGTCCTGACAGATATCTTTGCAGTATCCTTAAACACAGGTGAGGTGTCGGAGGACTGGAGGGTTGCTCATGTTGCCCCGTACAAGAAAGGTAGGAGGGATATTTCAGGTAACTACAGACCAGTGAGCCGGATGTCAGTTGTGAGAAAGTTGCTGGAGAAGGTACTGAGAGATAAAATCTATTTATATTTGAAAAAGAATGGGCTTATCAGAGATAGGCAACATGATTTTGTGCTGGGGAGATCGTGCCTTACCAACTTAATAGAGTTCTTTGAGGAAGTGACCAAGTTGATAGATGAAGGAAGGGCTATAGATGGCATGTACATGGATGTTAGTAAGGCATTTGATAAAGTTCCCATGGTAAACTAATGGGGAATGCTTGCCTTCATCGGACAAGGTATTAAGAATAAGAACTGGCAGGTCATGTTAAAATTGTACAAGACTTTTGTTTGGCCACATTTAGAATACTGTGTACAGTTCTCGTCGCCACATTACCAAAAGGATGTAGACACTTTGGAGAGGGTGCAGAGAGGGTTTATGAGGATGTTGCCTGGCATGGAAGGTGCTAGCTATGAAGAGAGGTTGAGTAGGCTAGGATTGTTTTCATTAGAAGAAAGGAGATTGAGGGGGGACCTGTTTGAGGTCTACAAAATCATGAAGGCTATAGGCAAGGTAGATGGAGATAAGCTTTTTTCCCAGGGTGAGGGATTCAATAACGGGAGGTCACACTTTCAAGGTGAGAAGTGAAAAGTTTAAGGGGGATACACGTGCAAAGAACTTTACACAGAGGGTGGTAGGTGCCTGGAACCCACTGCAAGCAGAGGTAGTAGAGGCAGGCATGGTACATTCATTTAAGGTGCATCTGGACAGATGCATGAGTAGGTCGGAAGCAGAGGGATACAGATGCTTAGGAATTGGGCGACAGGTTTAGACAGTGTATAATCAGCTCAGGCTTGGAGGACAGAAGGGCCTGTTCCTGGGCTGTAAATTTTCTTTGTTCTTTGTTCTAATAAATTGCTCAATGGCTGGACTAATAATTTCCTCAAGGGTCTGTAATTTCTTACAAGTGCTTGCTTGCTGGGGTAAATTTGTTCCTTCACTGCCTTTTGCTCATAAATGAAGATGAAGAAGTTGTTGATGCAATTCAACATGGGGAAAAGTCAAGTGCTGAACCCAGTCTCTGTCTTTGTAAATATACATTTTCCAGTAGAAATCCTAGAATGGTGACCAGGAATGGGAATTATGGTTGACTATCAGCACCTGAGATCAGTTAACTCTTCCTGACCAGGGAATAAGTCTGGGACAAAAACAAAAATTGCTGGAAAAGCTGAGCATGTCGGGCAGTACCTGTGGAGAGAAATTAGAGTCAACATGTCGGATTGAGTGACCCTTCCTCAGAATTCAATAAATCTGGACCCTTCATGGTTTGTTCAGTTGCATATTGCTTAAAAATTCCAGATTTATCGAAGTGCAAAGTAAAAGTAATTTATAGTTATACAGCATCCTTAATGGAGAAAACCATATGAGATGCTTCATAATTGAACCATAGCTAACTCTGAGTAAAATGGTGGTTGACTAAAAGCATTAGCTCTTAAATAAGGGAGTGAGATGGAGAGAAAAAGGATTGAGATCAAAAAGAAGAATACTTGAGCTTTGGGACTAGACAGCAAAGACATGACCTCCAGGACATGGGATTAGATTAATTTAGGATATCTGGTCAGCATTGACAAATTGGACCGAAGGGTCTGTTTCCATGCTGTACATCTCTATGACTCTAAGTCATAGGAAAAGAAAGGAGCAGGAATAGTCTATTTCAGCCTGCTCTACTGTTCAATATGATCATGGCTATTTACCCAACTCAATAGCTCTTTTTCCTCATATCCTTTGATCCCTTTAGCCCCGACTTCTTTGTGAAACCATACAATGTTTTGGCCTCGACTATTTTCTGTGGTAGCAAATTCGACAGATCTACCACTGTCTGGGCGAAGAAATTTCTCCTCATTTCACACCTAAATGATTTAGCCCTTACTGTGAGCCCTGGTTTTGGACTCCACCATTATCAGTAACATCCTTCCTGCATCTACCCTATCTAGTCCTATTAGAATTTTTAAGTTTTCATGAGATGCCCCCCGCAATTATTCTGAACTTCAGAGAATATAATCCACCCCCTCCCACCAATTCAACCTCTCCTCGTACATCAGTCCTGCCATCCCAGGTAGCAGTCTGGTAAATGTTTGCCACTCTCCTTCTATTACTGTTGCAGATGTTAGAAAAGATCGGCTTGTCCAAATCACATTGGAGCATCTTTCATCCATCTCACAGCTTACCCTTCCATCCAGTTTTAAGTCATTGCAAATTTGGAGATTTTACATTTAGCACCCTCATCCATATCATTAATGTATGTTGTGAAAACCTGGAGTCCTGCCATTCAGAAAAAGACCCGTTTATTCCTGCTCTTTGTTTCCTGTCTGTTTTTGGTTTTGTATTCATTTCAATATACTACCCCAATCCTATGCCCCTTAACTTTTCATGCTAATCTTTTATGTGTGGCTTCGTCAAAATCCTTCTGAAAATCCAAATAAACCATATCCACCGGCTTTTCATCAGCAACTCTATAAGTTACATTCTCAAAGAATTCCAGTATAATTGTCAAGGCATGATTTCCCCTTCATAAATCCATGCTGATTCTATCTATTCTTGCCACTGTTTTCAAGTGCTCAGTCACTGAATCTCTTATAATGGACTCTAGCATTTTCCGCAACCAACGTCAGGATAACTGGTCTACAATTCCTGTATTTTTATTTTCTCTGCCTCCCTTTCTAAATAGAGGGTTTATATTATCTATGCTCCAATCTGTAGGAACTGTTCCAGAATCCACACAATATTGGAAGATGACCACCAATGCATCCAGCATTTCAAGGGAACTTCCTTAATAGTCTGGGATGGAGATTATTGGTCCCTAGGGATTTATCTGTCTTCATTCCATCAATTTCCCCAATACCATTTCCCTACAAATACTGATTTCCTTCAGTTCCTCCATCTCACTAAACTGTTCCCCAAGATTTCTGTTATGTTATTTACATCTTCCTTTGTGAACACAGAACTAAAGTATGTATTTAGCTGGCCAGTCATTTCTTTTTTTCCCAAAATAATTTTTCCTGTTTTTGACTGTAAGGGGCATATCTTTTTTGCTTCACACACCTGAAATAATTCCAGAAGCTAGTGTCCTGTCACCAAGTCACCCTTTCTTTACACATAGAGAGTCCTTGACACTGATTCAGCTCCCTCACACCCAGCTCTCAGAGTGAGCAGGATGTCTGACACTCCTGTTCTTATCTGTCAGCCAGGGCTCCCTGATTGGACCAGATTAACACCCCCAATCATTAGATTAGATTACTTACAGTGTGGAAACAGGCCCTTCGGCCCAACAAGTCCACACCGCCCCGCCGAAGCGCAACCCACCCATACCCCTACATCTACCCCTTACCTACACTACGGGCAATTTAGGATGGCCAATTCACCTGACCTGCACATCTTTGGACTGTGGGAGGAAACTGGAGCACCCGGAGGAAACCCACGCAGACACGGGGAGAACATGCAAACTCCACACAGTCAGTCGCCTGAGGCGGGAATTGAACCCTGGTCTCTGGCGCTGTGAGGCAGCAGTGCTAACCACTGTGCCACCGTGCCGCCCACAATCAAATAACGCATATTCTTTGAGATATGCCTTGGTCAGAGGAAATATGCTGATTCTTTTCCTTGTAGCTCCTCCTGGGGCATTTTAGCACTGGGTCAGATTTCTGCAACTCTGCTGATGATATGGGTGGCGTATAACACATAGTAGCTCACCTGTTGCACTTGTAGCATCTCAGAAGAAATTTAATCTCTTCTTCATGTGGCTAAGGCATCGAGGCAGCAACATCCACCAGGTCTATCTCAGATTCTGAGGCATCTTCAATGTTTGGTGAACCCATGGGTTCCACAACAGTTAGAAAGGTTGTTGAGGAGCCAGGCACGTTTTGCTCCCACACCATTTGCAATTTTGCAGCTTTCATATGGTCCACTTGCTCGTTCAGACTGCTGTGCCTACCTGAACTTTGTATGCCACCAGATATGACCTCACGTCGACCATGCCTATTCCCCATGTAGGACCATTCACATGGTTCTTACACCAAACTTCAACCCTTGAAGTAAATTGTCTCTCTCGCTTAGCCGAGTCTTATGTCTGGCATTGGTTTTCTTGATGCCATTACATTCTTCCCCAGGTCTGGGAAGATCAGATTTAACCTGTTGTGGAATCTTTTCCCCGTCAGCAATTTTGCTGGAGCTATCCCTGCAATTACCTGAGGGGTGGTCAGACAGGAATCAAACAGGAATCAGAACACATCGGTATCGAGTGAAGCTGCAGGCTGTTTCTTTAAACCTGCCTTCAAACCTGACTGCTCTTTATGTCAGACCACTGGATGATGGTTGATATGGAGCTGTCCTTATATGGTGAATACCATTCATGTTTAGGAAATGTTCAAATTCCCTGCTGGTAAACAATGGCCCATTATCTGTGACTAATATTTCTGGGAGTCTGTGTATTGCAAAAGATGGAAGCAGCGTATCCATCATCTTCCCTGTGTTTAATGAATGGACTCTTTGCACATCCAACCACTTTGAGTCAGCATCTGTAAAGAGTAAGAACATTGAGCCCATGAAATGACCTGCATAGTCAACGTGTAATCGAGTCCAGGGTTTACCTGGCCATCCCCACAAATGTGGAGAGCTGCTGACAGTAATTTTTGTCCTTGTTGGCACTCTGAATACTGCCATCAACATGGCTATGTCTGCATCCAGTCATGGCCACTAGGCATGACATCCTGTCAACATCTACATTTTAGAAACCCCTGGTTGTCCTTGGTAGAGTACAACCAGTACCTGGCGGCGACCTTTGCTCGGGACAATCACTCTTGCTTTCCATTATAATATTCCATCCTCTTTTGTGATTTGGTCTCTCTCTGGGTTCAAAAAGGTTTCAATTCTGGTGGTGATGGACTTTTGGTTTCCCTCATCATTATTAGCTGTTTCAGCTTTACGAGGACTGAGTTTTTCTGTGTCCAAAGTCTGATATTGTCAACTGTGAATGGAAGTGTATCCAGAGAATTTGAAACCATTATGGCCTCTTCCAGTTGCGGCACCACCGATGGTGTATCTGCCAGCGGGAGGCAGCTCAATGCATCTGAATTTGCTACTTGGTTTCCTAGATGATGTTCCAACCTGTAATTATATGCACTTAGTATTGGAGTTCACTGCTGAATTCAGCCATGAAGTTATGGGAGGCACAGCCTTTTCCTCTTGAAGCAGACCCAGCAGGAGTTTATGGTCATTATTATTAGAAATTTACATCTGTAAATTATTGGTGGAACTTTGTGACTCCAAATATGACCGTCAATCTTTCCTTCACTATCTAGGCATATTTACATTCTGCATTAGTCCTGGATGAATATGCCATTGGTTATTCCTCTCCATAGTGCCACCTATGAGCTGGCGCACACATCTTTCTCTTTTAAGGTGTACCTCTGCCTGGGAGAAACATCTAAGGACAGTCTTGAAGTTCTCTAAGTGCTCCTTAATGGTCTTCCCTGTTATTGGTACATTATCTAGATAATTGACGACCTGAGGTGGACCTTGTAATATGTTCTCCATTGTCCGCTGAGAAATTGTACAAGCTGATGATACCCCAAATGGGTATTACTTGGAGCATACTTCTGGGAATCCATATCTAATTGCAATTGCAAGTATGCATGGATCATGTCCAGCTTTGTGTATGAGTCCTCTATAAGAGATTGAATAATTATCCAGCTGCAAAAAATGACTTACCGTTTGTTTAAAATCCCCACAAAGGCAAACCAACTCATTGAGCTTCACAATCGGTATCAGTGCTGTCCATTCTACAAACTGTACTGGTTTGATCATTCCTTTGCTTTCCAACCTTCTGAGTTCTGCCTATACTTTTGCCCATAAGGCAAATGGCACTGGGCAGGTCTTGCAGAATCCATGAAATTGCTTCCTGGTCAATATGAAAGGTGGCCTTGAATCCTTTGATAGTTTGTAGATCTTCCTGAAAAACATCTGGATATTAATTAGGACTTCACTCAGAAAGCCATTTTCTAATTGAGAAACATTGAGCCAACCTTGGTGAATCTTTCTCAACCAATTGCGCCCTATCAAGCTTGGGCCCGAGCCTTTCACTACAATCTGAAAATCCTGTCTCTCATAAGAGACCAGAACTGAAGTTGTACTCTTCACTGGATAGGTTCTCAGGCTAGCCGAGATCTTGTGCAAATGTAAGAATTGGAGTCCACAATGAAATTTGTTCAAGATTCGTTCCATGATCACTGAAATGGCCATGCCGATATTGACCTCCATTAGAATTGGGTAACCATTTAACCAGTCTTTTATTTTGATTAGTTCTGATGTGGATGTTGCTAAGCAGTTTACTGTTCCAAACCAGATGTAGGTGGATTTTCCAGGGTGTATACTCTCCTGAATATGGTCTATGAATTCTCTTACTCAATTTAAGTCTCATGGGACTCTTTTACTGTCATGAGTCCACATACTGGCAGCAACTATGATGTCTTGCCGGCCCGGATCCTGAAGAAAATTTTAACCATATGGCTGAGGCATGGCTTTGTTTTCGAGTTTTGTGGTGGGCTGACCCAGAGTCCCTCTGTTTAGAATATGTCTTGAGTGAGGCTATGCAATTAACTTTACTCAAGTGGTATTCCGCAAGCTCAGTTGGACTAGTAAGGGTGTCCTACTTCCACCAGAATATCCTGCAACTCATGTGTTCTACTTGCTATATTTTCTAAAGACAAAGCCAGTTGTAGTGCCTGTTCCAAGCCCGGTTGGGCTTTAGATAATAGGCGCTTTTGGATGGTTACTTCATTAATCCCTTTTACCAAACTGTCTCACAGCATCTCATTAAGGGTTAAAAATTCAAGTCACATGCCTCTGCCAGTTATCTTAATCTAGTTAAAAATCCTGATGCAGACTCCATTGGTTTTTGACTTGCCGAGTAAAACTGATAGCATCTCAGAATTAGAGAAGGCTTGGGGTTGTAATATTCCTTAATTAAATCAATTAACTCTTGAAAGTTTGTGTCTGGTGCCTCAGGGAAAGTTATGCTCCTAGTAGCAAAAAAAGCTGCAGGTCCACAAACTGCCAGGAGAATTATGTATTGCTTTTCATCTGCCCCAATGTCATTTGCTAGAAAAGAAATGACACATTCTCTCCACATACTTTGACAGCAGGATTGAACGAGCCAAGCTTCCCAAATAATGACACAATTCCAGAAATGCTTACCCCAACTCAAAGATGACTGTTGTGACAGAATTTCTCAGGAGCGTGCTTTTCTCTCATCACCACTGAAATAACTCCACAGAGGTTGGTATCCCATTACCAAGTCACCCTTTATATACACATGAAGAGTCCCTGACAATGATCCATCTCCCCCAGAGCCAGATCTCAGAATGAACAGGATGCCTTACATTCTTGTAGTAAGCTGTCAGCCAGAGTACCCTGATCAGATTAAATTAACAACCCCAATTGGAGAACTCATATTCTATTATGTCCACCTGGCTGACATTGTTACAATCACTACAATACCCCTCGAATTTTTAATTGTTGGGTTTTACGTTTCTTGTAAGCTTACTCTTGTACTGTATTTTCCCTTCCTTAATCAATCCCTAAGTCCCCTTTGTTGAATTCCAAGCTCTTGCTGCTTTCCAAGTCTGTTGTTTTTTTTCTAGCCAATCTACATGCCTTTCCTCGGATCTGATACTATCTCTAATTTCTCTTGTAAGCCTTTCCTGTTTTACTTTTGGGCCAGTCAGGAATAAACAATTGTTTCAGTTCACCCATGAATATTTGAATATTTTTCACTACCTTTCCACCATCATCTCTTTAAGTAAGGTTCCCCAATCTCTCATAGCCATCTCATGCTTCAAACCATCATAATTTCCTCTATTTAAATTTAGAGCACCAGTCTCAGAATCACTCTCCATCTTGAAGAGGTGTTAAGGGATCAGTCATAAATTAACTTGAGTACTGGCTCTATGGGCCAAACAGTTGTCCCTTGCTCTTATTTATCATGATTGTTATGGATTATTTTGAATATATGCATAATTTTGTAAAGATCATTGCCTCAAATGCCATTGCCCTTATTGCCTGTTTGGAAAATCTAAAAAAGACTATGCAATGAAATGAAATGTGCTCTGAAATTATAAACTAAGTGAAGTCAAATAAAAATAATTATTCAGAAATTGATATTTGGTGATATTCAAGTCAAAACCAATTGCAGCTTCAGGCAAAGTGGCTTGAAAAGGCCGAGAGGTAAGTGGACCAGGTGCATGGAGAAGTAGATCATCATTTAGGGATCATACATTCTGTCCTTACATTTTCATTAATGAATTCCTTTATTCATGTTTATAATTGAAACTTCCTATGTAAACTTCTCATGGTATAATTATATGCTTCCTCCAATGGTGCTCCACATGGTTTCTGCTACAGAAGAATGTAATTAATTATAACAAGTTTAAACAAGCAGTTTGTTTTGGTGAATGTGAACTTAACAGTGTTAAATAGCAAAGGTGGCAGGATGTGCAAGCATAGTATTTTTAATTCTGTTTTATATGCAGCAGCTATGGACAACTGAAGTGTCAACCATTTTTTTACTGGTACATATGGCCACAGACTTTTCCTAGGATTTTGTACAGGACCTCCAGGGTTATTCCCTTGTCAGGGCATAATGTCACTCCCCTTACTCAATCAAAAAAAGCATCTTCACTTCGGCACACAGAATCTGAACAAGACAGTGCAAGTTAGAATAACTAATTCAGGATAAATCACATATAGAATGTGAAACAGAATTGGAAACAAAGAGATAGAAATGAAACAGAAATTTTTAAAATTTTCCTCTAAGTTTTTAAAAAGTTCTCCAGTAATGACTAAAATTGTAAGGAATGAGATTTAACACTGTAAAACACTACTTTTCAGTGCTAGGGAGGTTATTTATCAATAGTGAAGCCTGAACATATGGATAACAATTTAATTACATAAAATTAGGAGAAGCCCTAATTTTTAGTAGTGGATATGGTAGACATGTGATTATTGGGTATAGCCACTTCAAATCATTCCATGTGTTTCAGTGCAATGCTGCTCAGTGAGCTACTATTATAGAGCAACCACTGGGGTATTATGTCAATTCAGACTGTAACTCCCGGATATACAGATACACAGTTAAACATGGATTTGTTCAAAGTTTCTGATTGCTCTACAATTGCAAAATGTGAACATCTCCCAGTAATTATCACTGCAAAGTCATGCCTCAGTGTTTATAGAACATAGAACATAGAAAAATACAGCGCAGTACAGGCCCTTTGGCCCTCGATGTTAAGCCCACTTAACCTACGCTAGCCCACTATCCTCCATATGCCTATCCAAAGCCCGTTTAAATGCCCATAAAGAGGGAGAGTTCACCACTGCTACTGGCAGGGCATTCCATGAACTCACGACTCGCTGAGTAAAGAATCTACCCCTAACATCTGTCCTATACCTACCACTCCTTAGTTTAAAGCTATGCCCCCTCGTAATAGCTGACTCCATACGTGGAAAAAGGTTCTCATGGTCAACCTCATCTAAACCCCTAATCATCTTGTACACCTCTATCAAGTCACCCCAAAGCCTTCTTTTCTCCAATGAAAACAGCCTCAGTGCCTCAGCCTTTCCTCATACGATCTTCCTACCATACCAGGCAACATCCTGGTAAACCTCTTCTGCACCCGTTCCAGTGCCTCCACATCCTTCCTATAGTATAGCGACCAAAACTGCACACAATACTCCAGATGTGGCCGCACCAGAGTCTTATACAACTGCAACATGACCTCAGGACTCTGGAACTCAATTCCTCTACCAATAAAAGCCAGTACGCCATATGCCTTCTTCACCGCACTATTTACCTGGGTGGCAACTTTCAGAGACCTGTGTACATGGACACCAAGATCCCTCTGCTCATCCACACTACCAAGTATCCGACCATTAGTCCAGTACCCCATCTTTTTGTTACTCATACCAAAGTGAATCACCTCACACTTACCAACATTGAACTCCATTTGCCACCTTTCTGCCCAGCTCTGCAGCTTATCGATATCCCGCTGTAACCTGACACATCCTTCCTCACTGTCAACAACTCCACCGACTTTTGTATCAGCCGCAAACTTGCTCACCCAACCTTCTAGCCCCTCCTCCAGGTCATTTATAAAAATGACAAACAGCAATGGTCCCAAGATCCTTGCGGAACACCGCTAGTAACTGCACTCGAAGATGAACCTATACCATCAACTACTACCCTCTTTCTTCTTCTAGCTAGCCAATTCCTAATCCAAATCTCCAACTCACCCTCAATGCCATACCTCTGTATTTTTTGCAGTAGCCTACCATGGGGAACCTTATCAAACGCCTTACTAAAATCCATATACACAACATCTACCGCTTTACCCTCGTCCACCTCCTTAGTCACCTTCTCAAGGAATTCAGTAAGGTTTGTGAGGCATGATCTGCCCTTCACAAAACCATGCTGACTATCCTTGATCACATTATTCCTATCCAGATGTTCATAAATCCTATCCCTTACAATTCTCTCTAAGACTTTGCCCACAACAGAAGTGATGCTTACCAGCCTATAGTTACTAGGGTTATCCCTACTCCCTTCTTGAACAAGGGAACCACATTTGCTATCCTCCAGTCTTCTGGCACTATTCCTGTAGACAATGAGGACATAAAAATCAAGGCCAATGGCTCTGCAATCTCCTCCCTTGCTTCCTAGAGAATCCTAGGATAAATGCCATCAGGCCTAGGGGACTTATCTATTTTCACCCTTTCCAGAATTTCCAACACCTCTTCCCTACATACCTCAAAGCCATCCATTCTAATTAATTGTGACTCAGTATTCACATCGGCAACAATGTCCTGTTCCTGAGTGAATACTGACGAAAAGTATTCATTCAGTGTCTCCCCAATCTCTTCAGCCTCCACACGCAACTTCCCACTACTATCCTTGACTGGACCTATTCCAAGCCTAGTCATTCTTTTATTCCTGACATACCTATACAAAGCCTTTGGGTTTTCCCTAATCCTACCAACTAAGGACTTTTCATGTCCCCTCCTTGCTGCTCTTAGCTCTCTCTTCAGATCCTTCCTGGCTACCTTATAACTCTCAATCTCCCCAATTGAACCTTTACCTCTCATTTTTACATAGGCCGCCCTCTTCCCTTTAACAAGGGATTCCAATTCCTTATTAAACCACGGCTCCCTCACATGACCCTTTCCTCCCTGCCTGACAGGTACATACTTATCAAGGATACTCAATAGTTGCTCCTTGAACAAGCTCCACATATCAATTGCCCCCTTGCCTTGAAGCCTACTTTTCCAAGCCACACATCCTAAGTCGTGCCTCACCGCATCATAATTTCCCTGCCCCCAGATATAACTCTTGCCCTGCTGTGCACACTTATCCCTCTCCATCACTAGAGTAAAAGTCACCGAATTGTGGTCACTGTCCCCAAAGTGCTCACCTACCTCCAATTCTAACACCTGGCCTGGTTCGTTACCCAGAACCAAATCCAGTATGGCCTCACCTCTTGTTGGCCTGTCTACATATTGTGTCAGGAAACCCTCCTGCACACATTGGACAAACACTGACCCGTCTAATGAACTCGAGCTATAGCTTTCCCAGTCAATATCAGGAAAGTTAAAGTCCCCCATAACAACCACCGTATTACTTTCACTCTTCCCCTGAATCATCCTCGCAATCCTTTCTTCTACGTCTCTCGGACTATTAGTAGGCCTGTAGAAAACTCCTAACAGGGTGACCTCACCTTTCCTATTCCTAACCTCAGCCCAAACTACCTCAGATGGCGAGTCTTCATCCATCGTCCTTTCCACCGCTGTAATACTATCTTTGACAAGCAATGCCACACCTCCCCCTCTTTTACCCCCACCTCTGACCCTACTAAAACATTTAAACCCTGGAACCTGCAACAGCCAATCCTGTCCCTGTTCTACCCATGTCTCCGTAATAGCCACAACATCAAAATCCCAGGTACCAACCCACGCTGCAAGTTCACCTACCTTATTTTGTATACTTCTTGCATTGAAGTATCCTTCAAGCCACTTTCCTGTTTACAGGCACCCTCCTTTGAGATTGATGCCATGTTCCTAACCTCCCTACACTCCAGGTCCTGCACTCTAAAGCTACAGTCTAGGTTCCCATGCCCCTGCAGAGTTAGTTTAAACCTACCCCCAAGACCACTAGCAAACCTCCCCCCAAGGATACTGGTGCCCCTCAGGTTCAGGTGTAGACCATCCTGTTTATAGAGGTCCCACCTTCCCCAGAAAGAACCCCAGTTATCCAGATACTGGAATCCCTCCCTCCTGCACCATCCCTTTAGCCACGCATTTAACTGTTCTCTCTCCCTATTCCTCGACTCTCTATCACGTGGCACGGGTAACAAACCAGAGACAACAACTCTTTGTTCTAACTCTGAGCTTCCAACCTAGCTCCCTGAAAGTCTGCCTAACATCCTCAGCCCTCCTCCTATCTATGTCGTTGGTGCCAATGTGGACCACGACTTCGGGCTGCTCCCCTTCCCTCTTAAGGACCCGGAAAACACGATCAATGAATCCCTCAATAGAAATTAAAACACTGCTGTTGGTGATGAAAATGGGTGACAAAACAAAACAAAAACAAAGGCTTTCCTTGCACTGTATGCTCAGTACAGCTGCCTGGAAGGGAGTTGTTTGCATGGTGTTTTTGTCACCGGACAAGCAATCCAAAGTCCCTAGCTAATGCTTTGGAAACATGAGTTCAAATTCCACCATGACAGGGAGTGAATTTGGATTCAATTAATGAACCTAGAATTAAAAGCTACTCTACTGACGACCATGAAACTACTGTAGGAGTCTGGTTCACTATCATCCTTTGGGGAAGGAAATCTGCCATCCTTACCTGGTCTGTTGACCCAAGCCAACAGTTGACTCTTAACTGCCCTGTGAAATAGCCCAGCCGGCTACATAGTTGTATCAAAATGCTTGGAAGTCTAGAGAAAGGAAAGAAACTGACATTGGCCCAGCCACTGGAAACAACAGCAAACAGCCTTGTTGAATCTGCAAAATTCACCTCACGAGCATCTGGGGCCCTTGGTATATTTGGGAGATTGTCTCACAAACTATTCTGGTAAAGTCATATTGTCAGAATCATTTCTTACAGACAATATCCCAGACATCAACATCATCATCTCTGGGTATGTCCTATCCTGTTAAAGGATAGACCAACCAGAGGTAATGAGACAATGACATACAATCAGTAAGTATTGAATCTGACCCCATGATGTATTGTAACATCAGATCAAACATGGGAAAAGAAACCTCCTAATGATTACCATCTACCGCCCCCAACCTCAACTGATGAATCAGCACGCCTCATGTTAAACACCAATTGGAAAGACCACAGAGGATATAATGTATTCTGAGTGGGGAAATTCAATATCCATCATTAAGAATGGCTTGGGAGCCCCATGACTTACTGAGCTGGCCTAATCCTTCTAGAGTCCTCCTGCTTAGGCCCCAACAAAGCAGATGCCAGTTATCAGCCAATTAAATTCTCTTGTCTGATATCAAAGAACGACTAAAAGCACTGAATATTTTGAAGGCTATGGGGCTGACAACATTCTGTTACAACTTATACCAGGGTTGTGCACTGGAAACCAAGCTCAACTTTTCTTGGAATCACCATATGTAAAAATCTATTACTTGCTTTTACGAATATGCTCAGTGATCTAGCCTCGACAGCCTTCAGTGGTAGCAAATTCTACAGGCTGACCACCCTTTGTAAAGAAAGGTTTCCTTATCTTACTCCTAAATGACCTACCCTATATCCTGAGACTGTGACTGTTTGTTCTGGACTCCCCAACCAGAGAAACATCTACCTGATGTCTAGCCTTGTGAGAATGTTATGTATTTCAATCAGATCCCTTCTCATTCTTCTAAACTCTAGTGAATTCAGGCCCAATTCGAACCAATCTCTCCTCATACACAGTCCTGCATCCTCGGTATCAGCATAATAAAACTTTGTTGCACTCCCTTCATGGCAAGTACATCATTTTGTTGAGGTAGGGAGACCAAAGATGCACACAGTACTCCAGGTGTGGTCACAATAAAACTCTGAACAAATATCATAAGATATCCTGACTTCTGAACTTAAATCCTCTTACAACATACCATATGTCTACTTAATTGGAAGGCAACTAGAGTTGAAGGGATTGGCTTATGAGGAGAGACTGAGTTGACTGGGCTTATATTCATTGGAATTTAGAAGAAAGAGGGTGGAATCTTATAGAAACATAGAAAATTATGAAGGAAATAGATAACATAGACGTAGAGAGGATGTTGCCACTGGCAGGTAAAACTAGGACAAGAGGGCATAGCCTCAAAATCAGAGGTAGCAGATTTAGGACTGAACTGAGAAGGAACTTCTTCACCCAGAGGGTTGTAAATCTTTGGAATTCCCTGCCCAGTGAAGTGGTTGAAGCTTCCTCAGTAAATGTTTTTAAAGCTAAAATAGATAATTTTTTGAACAGTAAAGGAAGTAAGGGTTTCACTGAAAGGGTGGGTAAGTGGAGCTGTGTTCACAAAACGGTCAGCCATGATCTTATTGGATGTGGAGCAGGCTCGAAGAGCTAGATGGCTTACTCCTGCTCCTAGTTCTTATGTATGTTCTGAATGCTTACTCCACCTGCCTATTTACTTTCATTGACTAGTGTAAAAAGACATCCAGATTTCTTTTTTTAATTTCAAAAATATACTTTACTCATAAAAATATCTTTATGTAAATATATAGTCATTAAAGTTTAGTTCTGTACAGGAGCATATAGAGAAACAAACAAACATTGGAATTTGACGCTATCCAACCAAAAAAAAAGATATTTCTTACTTAAATTAGATTATATGCATTTCAGGGACAGGGATGTCCAATAACCGAACAGGCCCCCATTGTACTTTGGCAGAAAGACCTTAAATGGTGATCATTCCCAACTGCGCCTTGATGTCAGCTGCTACAAGCTTTAGTCCATTCCTCAGTACATAGTCCTGGACCTAGAAATGTGCAAGTCTGCAACAGTTGAGGTCAACTCTTCGCTCTGGAGCACCAACACATTTTGGACAGACAAAAGAGTGTCTTTCACCAAGTTGATGGTCCTCCAGGTGCAGTTGATGTTTGTGTTGCTGCGTGTCCCAGGGAACAACCTGTAGAGAACATAGTCCTGCATCACAGAGCTGCTCGCAATAAACCATGATAAAAACTTTCTTCTGACCTCCTTTGCAAAGGCACATTCCATCAGGAGATGTGTGACAGTCTCTACTGCCAAGGAACCACTTCAAAAGCAGTGTGCAACGATGCAGAGAATGCAGGTGTACATGAAGGATCTCGTTGGTTATGCTCTTCTGACCACCAGCCAAGTTATTTCTTGGTGCTTGTTGGAAACTTCTGGTGGTGAGGCATTCTGCTTAAATGACTTTGACAGTCCACTCAGGGAATAAGCCGACAGGATCATCCTCTCCTTTTCCAGCAGGCGTTTGAGGACAAATATGTGCTGATCAGTTCCTGATAGATTTGTGGTTGAAGGCATTCCTTTTTGAACATTTCTCCACTCAAAATAGGTGATAATGGAATGGTCCAGCCACTTGGAGCATTCCACAGCAATGAGGCCAGTCACATCCTTCACGATCGTGGGGAGAGGTAGAAATCAGTACGTACTGACACTTGGTGTTTGTGTACGGAGGGTCTATGCACAGCTTGATGCAGGCACACACAAAGGTGGCCATCAAGATGAGAGCATCATTGGGTACATTCTTCCCCCACTAATCCAGAGGTTTACACATGGTGTCCCTCTTAGATTTCCAGATGATGTGGAAGATGACTGCAATGCACAAGTTCTGGAAAATGGGCCAGATTTGCACCACATACAGCAACAGAGAGAGTGCTTCACACCTGATAACCAGGTTTTTACTTGCAATCAAGTGAGATTGCTGCTCCCAAAAGCCAGTTTCTTCCTGACTTTGGTGATATGCTTCTCCTGAGATTGTGTGCACGCCCTGGCCCCTCCAAACTTTATTCCCAGCATCTTCAGGTAATCTGTCCTGATGGTGAAAGGGATAGAGACTCCAATGGTCCAGTTCCCAAAGAACATTACCTCACTCTTGCCTTGATTTACCTTAGCTCCCAAAGCTAGTTCAAAATAGATACACATGACCAGGAGTCTGTACACTGATAGCGGATCTAAGCAGAAAATGGCGATGTCACCCATGTTCAGGGAGGCTTTGACCTGCAGGCCTCCACTGCCTGAAATAGTCACCCCTCTTAGGCTCACCTCCTTCCTGAAGGCTCTATGCAACAAATAAACAAGGCAGGAGAGAGTGTACAGCCCTACCTGACCCCAAATCTGATTTCTACCCATTGATTGAGACTTCACTACTAATGATAGTTTTGAGCAGTCTGATCAAATTGCGGATTCCCTCCCCAAAGCACATTTTGGACAGCACGTCCTACGCGTAGGTGTGCAATATTCTGTCAAAAGCCATCTCCTAGTCCAGGCTGCTAAGGCAGGTATCCAACCCCTTGTCCCACTATCATATCCCTGAGGACTGTGAGGCTCTCAGAGGTCATCCTGTCTGGTACAGCACAGGTTTGGTCGGGGTGAATTGATCCCAGAGCAGACTTAATGTGGTTGATGATGACCTTTGACAGGATTTTGTAATCTGCATTCAATAGTGAAGTTGGTCACCAATTTCTAATTACTTCTCTCTCCCCCATTCCGGTTGTAGATGAAGGTGATGATACTTTTTCTAATGGATTGAACATGCTACCCTCTAGACAGATACTGTCATATACCTCCAGCAGGTCCTCGCTAATTGACTCCCACAGAGCTGAATACAATTTGGCGTAAGCCGTCTCATCTGGGAGTTTTATTCTTTTCTAATGACCTAAGGACCTTGGTCAACTCATCCAGAGACAAGGACTGGTCAAGCCCCTCCTTTGTGCTCTCATCAAAGACCTCTGTGATAGAGGACAGGAACAACTGAGAAGCTGCACTGTGTGGGGGCATTGTATCATGCAGTCTGGAATAAAAGGATTTGCTTTTGTTCTTCCTTCATGTGGCTGAGCACAGAGTTGTCCATATGCAGCTTTTGGAAGAAAAAATGCAAGCACATTTCATCCTGCTCCACAATGCAGACCCTGGACTGGAAGATTATCTTGGAGGCCTCTGAGGCAAAGAGCAAGGCTTGCAGGCTTTTGTTTCTAGAGATCCTCTGTGATGTTGACCCCCATTGTCTGCAGGAGTATGTTCTCCATGCTTTTCTGAAGTTTGGACAGTTTTTCCCTCTCTCTCTTTCTCTCTCTCCTCACCTTTGAGGATAAAGGTGTCTTGGTGTTCCTTGACTGTTCCCTATCAGTCTGCTGAAGACTCAAAGAGGGGCTTCACAGTTCTCCAACCTGTGGAATCCTTTTTGAGCTCCCAATGTTTTCTGGGGTCAACAGTTTTACATAGAATTTTCACATTCCCTTGCCAGCGCACTGGTCATCCTGTTGGTGATAATCAGCCAACAGGAGGCAGTGGTCATAGAAGACCATCAGCTTGATGTCGGTGGAACTGACCAAGAATGTGTGGGACACAAACAGAAAATCTACTCTTGAGTGGATAGACCTGTCTGACCATGAGGTGTATCTATGCTGTGCTCTGTCTGCAGGGGTGCTGAAGACGTCGTGCACCTTAAGGCACCCTTTACTGTTTCCACCAGGAATCTGGACATGCATCAGTTTGCTGTCAGTCCCTCTGGATTGTTCATCCACATTGATAATCCAGTTGAAATCTCTGGCCGGAATGACCTACCTGGAGGTCGCCAGCAGTTGTGGGAGCTCTTGTAGGATGGCCAGCCATTCACTCTTCACCATTTGGTGTACATGTTAATTAGTCTCAGGACAGCATTTCTGTACATAATGCCTGCTACGAGGACATGTCTGCCTACCACCTCCTTAATCTCAGAGATGCTGATGCCTCCCTGTAAAAGAATACTCAGACTGGAGGAATGACTCTCATCTTCCCCTGACCAAACTGAAGGCCCCTGGGCCCACAATCTCGACCACTTCCTTTAGCTGCTGTGGTGTGGTATCCTGCACTTCTGCAGAAATAAGAGATCCGCTGTTACGCTGGCTAGGTAAGCCAAAGTAGAAACACATCGCTTAGTTGATTTAATGTTACACAAATTAATACAGGCAATTTCAAAACACATTTTGAGATTTTATCAAGTTACCCTTGGATCCAATGTCCGTTCATCTCCGGTCTTGGCGCTGGGGATCCCTGACATCGCCAACGTATGGGTGAACTGTTAGATACTCTCAGTACTAAGGTAGCTATCCTATTCCTCCCTGACCCGGGGCAAGAAAAAAGCCTGGAAGGTTCAGTTCAGAGTCTGACAGAGGGGCTGTCGTACTGTGCTCCTTATTCAGATCATCGCTGGTCGTGACTGTCCAGAGCTGTGGTGTGGTGGGTATCCCTTGGTTCCCAATGGCTGGAGGATGGGCTTCACTGGGCACCTCACAATGTCCTGCATTTCTGGGTTGGGGGATGCTCCTGTCCTTCTCCCCTATAGTGCTGTGCTTCTTTTTTTTGTAGGTGGCCATCCCTCCGGACATCTTTGTCATCAGAGGAGCTGCTGCTGTATCCATCATGCAGTTGCCTCTTTCCAGCTTTGCTGTGAGACCATGGAGGCCCAATGTGTTTTCTGTGTGCAGTTGTTTCTCACCAGTATCCGTGACCCCCGCCTCCTTTGTTTCTTCCTCATTCATTGACTCGTGTTAAAGTGGAGGGTGGTTCAGTTGCTGTGTCTCCTAGCTGGCTACTTTCTTCTCCTCTCTGGCCTGACACTTCTTCTGGGTGCCCCTTATTTCAGTTTTCTAGCTGGAGGGTAACACCTTACTGTCCTTTGGGGGTCCACAGCACATGTTATCACTGCTGGCCATCTGAGCATTTTTTTATGACTGGTTTTCATCAAGTCCTCCCTCTCACTAGACCCTTCATTCTCTAACATTTTCTCCATTTCTTACTGTTAGGTGCATATATTTGTTGTCAATATCTTTTCATCTTCACATTTTAACAGAAACATTTATCATCAGTTTTTATGTTCCCTGCAAGTGTAGTTTCGTTTTCTATTTTCCCTCTCTTGATCAATAATTTTATCCTCTTTTGCTGAATTCTAAACTGTTCGCAGTTCTCACACTTGTTAGTTTTTCTGGCAGCATGTCTCCTCTTTGGATCTAATACCATTCCTAATTTATTATGTAAGCCGTGGCTGAGCTTACAATATAGGAATGAACAATTGTTACAATTCACATGTATATTCCTTAAATATTAGCCATTGTCTATTGTTATTAAGTTAAAGGTGTGTACTGTACCTCTGAAAAATTGAATGCTGTTCTGCACTGAGAGCTAACATGAGCCGTCTCAGACTGTACTAGAAAATTGAAAACATATAACCTTTGGCTGTGAAATAGATATCTGGGTTGGTTGCTGTTCTGACAACAATTCGAATTTAACTCATCAGTTTAAATTATGCCCCAGGGCACTAAAGCCCCATCGAGTTTGCACTTCTTGTTTTGTTAACATTGAACCAATGAGATGATCGGATGTTTGGGATATAAAAAAGGCAGGCATTTTGAAAATCAGTCAGAACAACTGCCATCAACATACATTCAAGAAATTAGGAACACTATCAAAGGTACCTTTTCATATGAAACACCTTCACAGTAAAAAAAAAGAAGACGACCCAGAGAGATCTTCTGCCGGAAGAAGACAAACATCAAAGATGGCAGCCGCGGTATGGTTTTGAAATTAAGTTGATGTAATTTTATTAAGTGTTTTGTTGGAACAGTGTATTGTTATAGTGTTGGAGGCAGATAATAAGCAGTTAAGAAAAAGGGGGGGTGCTTAGAGTTGTGAATAGCTGTTGTTTAATGTTCACTTTTAAAGTTAAAGAATAAATTGATTTCATTTTCTTAAGACAGTGGAATTTGGGAGTTCTCTGGCACTCATATTTTAACAGATTACGAGGCGAGGTGAGCTTTTCTGGATGCTTGATTTAATTAAGACAAGGGTTCACTGTTGTGTCATAACACTATTTGCTGCCAAGTAGTACGGTGCTCCAATCCATCATTGCCAACTCGCACCTCTTCCTCGTAGTTCCATTTATTTAGATTCAGGACCCTAGTTTTGGATTCAGATTCTTCACCTCCATCATAATGAAGAATTCTATTGGTTTATAATTGATTTTCCCAAATTGACCCCGCACAACAAGATTGTGGTTTAATCCTTTCTCATTGCACAGAACTCAGAGTAGGATAGCCTAGTTGACTCCTCAACGTATTAGTCCAAACAAACATCTTACATTTATTCCAGGAACTTCTCTTTCACAATATTACTGCTAGTTTTAGTTGTCCAATCTATATGTAAATTATTGCGACCTATGATAGCAGTTGTATCCGTGTTGCACGTGTGTCTAATGAGACATCCTTTCTGCTACAGCTCTGTTACTGTTTTGGTGCCCATACAAAACCTCCATCAATATTTTCTGCACCTTAATTTCTTATCTCCACCTGTACAGATTCCATATCATTACATTCCTAGTCAATATCCTTCTTCACTATTGCATTGGTTTCCTTTCTTTACTTACAATTGCCACCTCCTTTACCTATTTGTCTGCCCTTCCTAAACCGAATACCTCTGAATATTCAGTTCCCATCATTGGTCAGTCTTTAGTGAAGTCTCTGTAATTGCAACTATATCAGAACTACATGTCTCTATTTGTGCTGTTAATTTATCAATTGAATTGCAAATGCTTCGTGCATTAAGGCACAATGCCATTAGGTAGTCATTGACCACCCCATCCACCACTGGGTCAAAAGTGGGCATGTTCACTGATAATTGCACAAGATGAAGCACCATTTACAACTTCTCAGATACTGAAGTAGCCCATGTCTGAATGCAGCACATCCTGGACAACATACAAATTTGGCCTGGTAAGTGACAAGTAACATCCATGCCACACAAATAAGTGGCAATGCCCATCTCTAATAAGAGATTCTAACCATTATCCTTGATATAAAATAGTGTTCAAGAACACAGTTCAAGAGCAGAGACAGCAGCTTCATAAACAGTATGAGACAGCATGGAGAGACCACCTTCATAAAAATGATAGTTGACCAACAAAAGAAGGACAGTGGTGGTGAGAGAAAAAGCTGTGGCAAAGAACCTCTTCAATCTGTTTCTCCTTGTCAAAGCCAAAGTGCAACATCTCTGAAAAAACAGATAAGTGATTGGTGGATATTTCTTTTGTGTCTTTTCTGATTGACCAAGTAATTTACAACAGGAGACATCACGGCAATTGAAGAGCGCAGTTAGGAAATTCACACTTGGAATAAGCAAGATTCCGATTAATAAATTACATAGAATTGCGGCGGATGGCCAGGTGATCTCTGTGATTGAGTGAGGCAGGTATGGGGATGCAGACTTTCACTTTCAAAGAGCTTTAGCAAGTATCATTGTCCAATATGTTATGGACCTGGCCAGACCCCTTCAAAGCATTTCAAGAAAGTAGCACAGACCCTAACTTTGCCAGTTGTTTTAAGGAGGTGTAAAGTGGATATTCCAGGAGTGATGCAGCTGGCCCAACTACTCGGTTTTAAACAAAACAGAATTTATTTGCAAGATTACCAAAAGAAACACAAACAAAAGAGAACAGAATATAGAATAACTTAACTGTTTAAAAACATAATCGACTCTATCACAAATTAATGATGCTTTTCCAAATACTTGCAACATCCCCATAAAGACACCCTTGGCAAAAAAGGTAAAATCAAACACAGGTTCTTAGAGGAGAGATGTCAGGAGAGAAGGAATCAGCATGGAGCTGTTTATTTGACCAGCAGCCTCAAAAAACTGACTGCTTGCTAAAACCAAACAAGTGTAAAGCTGAGCTAGGAAGACTGGCCATTCCCCTTTCATTGTACATGTGTTTTTTATACTTGAAAGCCCTTTGCTTGAGACAGTATCTGTTACCTATAATCAAACTGGCCCTAAAATCCATACAAACCAGACACGTCAGCGTCTATGTGCTTACAACCCTGCTGAAAAAAAAACCAAGGACAATCCAAACTTATTAAAGGAGCAGCATCATCGCACCTCTCCCCACTAAAAAAAACTGAACCATCAATATCCAAAAATGGCATCATTTTAAAACCTCTTAACCTTATACTGTTAGGACACTACAACACCCGTATAGATTGTAATGACTATAAACAGGAAAACATGCACTACTACATTCTGTTTCAGTTTGTTTACTCCAGCCTCCATTTCTCCAGCCAAATGATCCATTTTTCATTTAAGTGTCGACAATGCATCAGCAATCATGTTTTCTCACCTGCAACATGCACAATTTTCAGATTGAATGGCTGTAATAACAAGCTCCATCTAAACAATCTGGAATCTTTGTCATTAAATTTCTCCACTAACTTCAATGGGTTATGATCAGTGCATATAATTGTCTCAGATTCATTACTGGTAAAATAAATGTTGAAATTTTGTAACACCAACATCAAGCTCAAAGTCTCCTTCCCAACTGTCGAATATTTCTGTGATGGATATTCAATTTTATAGGGAAATTTATGGTCGGTCTTTCTATTTTCTCGTCGTCTTCCTGTAAGAGCACATCACTGTCGGAAGTGACAGTACTTCTGTTGAATAAAGGGAACTATGGAGCTATGAGGGAGGAGCTGGCCAAAGTTCAATGGTGCAATACCTTAGCAGGGATGACCGTGGAGGAACAATGGCGGATATTTCTTTGTATAATGCACAAGTTGCAGGATCAGTTCATTCCTAAAAAAAAGAAAGGTCCCAGGAGGAGGCATGGGCGGCCGTGGCTGACGAGGGAAGTTAAGAAACATATAAAGTTAAAAGAGAAAAAGTATAACATAGCAAAGATAAGTGGGAAAACTGAGGACTGGGAAGCCTTTAAAGAGCAACAGAGGATTACTAAGAAGGAAATACGCAGAGGAAAAATGAGGTATGAAGGTAAACTGGCCAATAATATAAAGGAGGATAGTAAAAGCTTTTTTAGGTATGTGCAAGGCAAAAAAATGGTTAGGACTAAAATTGGGCCCTTGAAGACAGAAATAGGGGAATATATTACGGGGAACAAAGAAATGGCAGAAGAATTAAATGGGTACTTCAGATCGGTGTTCACTGGGGAAGACACAAGCAATCTCCCTGAGGTAACAGTGGCTGAAGGACCTGAACTTACGGGAATTTATATTTGCCAGGATTTGGTGTTGGAGAGACTGTTAGGTCTGAAGGTTGATAAGTCTCCGGGGCCTGATGGTCTACATCCCAGGGTACTGAAGGAGATGGCTCGGGAAATCGTGGATGTGTTGGTGATTATTTTCCAGAGTTCGATAGATTCGGGGTTGGTTCCTGAGGATTGGAGGGTGGCTAATGTTATACCACTTTTTAAGAAAGGTGGGAGAGAGAAAGCAGGAAATTATAGACCAGTTAGTCTGACCTCAGTGGTGGGAAAGATGCTGGAGTCTATTATAAAGGATGAAATTACGGCACATCTGGATCGTAGTAACAGGATAGGACAGAGTCAGCATGGATTTATGAAGGGGAAATCATGCTTGACTAATCTTCTGGAATTTTTTGAGGATGTAACTCTGAAGATGGACGAGGGAGATCCATAGATGTAGTGTACCTGGACTTTCAGAAAGCTTTTGATAAAGTCCCACACAGGAGGTTAGTGAGTAAAATTAGGGCGCATGGTATTGGGGGCAAAGTACTAGATTGGACTGAAAATTGGTTGGCTGAAAGGGAACAAAGGGTAGTGATAAAAGGCTCCATTTCGGAATGGCAGGCAGTGACCAGTGGGGTACCGCAGGAATTCGTGCTGGGACCGCAGCTTTTTACAATATATGTTAATGATATAGAAAATGGTATCAGCAATAATATTAGCAAATTTGCTGATGATACAAAGCTGGGTGGCAGGGTGAAATGTGATGAGGATGTTAAGAGATTACAGGGTGACCTGGACAAGTTAGGTGAGTGGGCAGATACATGGCAGATGCAGTTTAATGTGGATAAATGTATGGTTATCCACTTTGGTGGCAAGAACAGGAAGGCAGATTACTACCTCAATGGAATCCATTTAGGTAAAGGGGCAGTACAGAGAGATCTGGGTGTTCTTGTACACCAGTCAATGAAGGCAAGCGTGCAGGTATAGCAAGTAGTGAAGAAGGCTAATAGCATGCTGGCCTTCATAACAAGAGGAATTGAGTATAGAAGCAAAGAGGTGCTTCTGCAGCTATACAGGGACTGGTGAGACCACACCTGGAGTACTATGTGCAGTTCTGTTCTCCAAATTTGAGGAAAGACATTCTGGCTATTGAGGGAGTGCAGCGTCGGTTCACGAGGTCAATTCCTGGAATGGCGGGATTACCTTACACTGAAAGACTGAAGCGACTGGGCTTGTACACCCTTGAGTTTAGAAGACTGAGAGGGGATCTGATTGAGACATATAAGATTATGAAAGGATTGGACACTCTGGCAGCAGGAAACATGTTTCCGCTGATGGGTGAGTGCCAAACCAGAGGACACAGTTTAAAAATACGGGGTAGACCATTTAGGACAGAGATGAGGAGAAACTTCTTCACCCAGAGAGTGGTGGCTGTGTGGAATGCTCTGCCCCAGAGGGCAGTGGAGGCCCAGTCTCTGGATTCATTTAAGAAAGAGTTAGATAGAACTCTCAAAGATAGTGGAATCAAGGGTTATGGAGATAAAGCAGGAAGAGGATACTGATTAGGAATGATCAGCCATGATCATATTGAATGGCGGTGCAGGCTCGAAGGGCTGAATGGCCTACTCCTGCACCTATTGTCTATTGTCTATTGTCTATTGTCTATCATTTGTGTCGATAGTCACTTTGAATGACTTTGCGGAATTAGGGGTGGCTAATACTGGGGCAGTGGTTAACACAGCTTTCAGGCTGTCAAATGCCTTGTGACAGTCCGACGTCCACCGAAACTTCTTGCCTTTCTTTAGCAATTCAGTGAGTGAGCCAGCTACACTGCTAACATTTGGCATGAAATTCCGATTAAATCCACTCAATCCCAGGAATCGTGGCATTGCTATTTTTGTCGATGGTATAGGAAACTCCCTAGTTACCTTTGTTTTGCATTCTGTGGGCCATTTGTCCATGTCCAATAATGTGGCCCAGGAAGTCGACTTGGGCTTTGGAAATTCACTTTTAGCTAGGTTTATCATCCGGCCTGCCATCCAAAGTCAATCGAACAATTCAAATAAATGTTGCAAATGTTCTTTCCATGTATGACTAAATATCACCAGATCATCAATGTAGGCAATACAATTGGGTAATCTGGAAAAGACCTTACTGGTTAGTCTTTGAAATGTTGAAATGACTTTAAATTGATACAATCCACTCAGCATTACGAAATCCAAAATTGGCTTTCGGACAAAGGTACCTACCAGTATCCTCTGAGCAAGTCCAACTGAGAAATGTAAGTTACCTTTTCAACACAGTCTTACAAACGCGGAATTGGGTATGAATCAGTCTTTGTAACTGCATTGACTTTGCAATGTCCACACATAACCATTGGGTACCAACTGGTTTTAGCACCATTACTATGGGCGAGCTCTAGTCACTGTAACCCTTTTTGATAATGTCATCTTGGAGCATGCATTCAATCTCCTTTTGAACCTCTGTCAACTTTGGAGTATTATGCCTATAAGGATGTTGCTTAATTGGAACAGCATCTCCTATATCTACATCATACATAATTAGGTTAGTAATTGATTGAGATCCTATCTACCCTCCCTTGAAAAAAAGAAGTGGAAATGACGTAACTCACCTTAAGAAACCATGAACTATAAATAGAGAGGCAGGACATACCATCAGTGCTACACCGGAAACTCTCACTGATGGTGTTACCTAGTATGGTGATGAAACATCTGAAAACAAACCTTCAAGCTCAGTGAGCTAACTTACAGACTTACTAACACCTTATCCCCGATAAAAAAATTGCGAGTTTTTGATTTCTTGTCTGCTTCCTGTTTCATTGTATGCTGTGATACTTCTTTTAAAAAATGTATTTTTATTGAAAAATAGGTTTTTAAATATTACAACAAATACAAAACAATTCAATTTCCTTTATTCTATTTGCCAAAGCTATCTCATGTCCCCGTTTTGCCCTTCTGATTTCCCTCTTAAGTCTACTTCTACTTTCTTTATACTCTTCTAAGGATTCACTCGATCTATCCTGTCTATACCTGACATATGCTTCCTTCTTTTTCTTAACCAAACCCTCAATTTCTTTAGTCATGCAGCATTCCCTATACCTACCAGCCTTCCCTTTCATCCTGACAGGAATATACTTTCTCTGGATTCTTGTTATCTCATTTCTGAAGGCTTCCTATTTTCAGCCGTCCCTTTACCCACAAACAAGGTTAGCAAGGTTAGATCTCATGGAATACAGGGAGAACTAGCCATTTGGATACAGAACTGGCTCAAAGGTAGAAGACAGAGGGTGGTGGTGGAGGGTTGTTTTGATCAGTGGAGTGCCATAAGGATCGGTGCTGGGCCCTCTACTTTTTCTCATTTACATAAATGATTTGCATGCAGGAATCAGAGGTACAGTTAGTAAGTTTGCAGATGACACCAAAATTGGAGGTGTAGTGGACAGCAAAGAGGGTTACTTCAGATTACAACAGGATCTGGGCCAGATGGGCCAATGGGCTGAGAAGTGGCAGATAAACGTGAGGTGCTGCATTTTGGGAAAGCAAATATTATCAGAGTATTGAGTACAGGAGCTGGGAGGTCATATTGCGGCTATACAGGACATTGGTTAGGCCACTGTTGGAATATTGCATGCAATTCTGGTCTCTTTCCTATCGGAAAGATGTTGTGAAACTTGAAAGGGTTCAGAAAAGATTTACAAGGATGTTGCCAGGGTTGGAGGATCTGAGCTACAGGGAGAGGGCTGAACAGGCTGGGGCTGTTTTCCCTGGAGCTTCGGAGGCTGAGGGATGACCTTATAGAGGTTTACAAAATTATGAGGGGCATGGATAGGATAAGTAGACAAAGTCTATTTATCCTATCCATGGGGTTGGGGAGTCCAGAACTAGAGGGCATAGGTTTAGGGTGAGGGGGGAAAGATATAAAAATATAAACCCCCCTGGGGTTGGGGAGTCCAGAACTAGAGGGCATAGGTTTAGGGTGAGGGGGGAAAGATATAAAAATGACCTAAGGGGAAACTTTTTCACACAGAGGGTGGTACGTGTATGGAATGAGCTGCCAGAGGATGTGGTAGAGGCTGGTACAATTGAAACATTTAAGAGGCATTTGGATGGGTATATGAGCAGGAAGGGTTTGGAGGGATATGGGCCAGGTGCTGGCAGGTGGGACTAGATTGAGTTGGGATGTCTGGTCGGCGTGGACAGATTGGACCGAAGGGTCTGTTTCCATGCTGTACATTTCCATGACTCTATGACTTCATAATACAAAGTAAGAACACAAAAAATTTTAAATACCCAAACCGCCCCCATGTACAAACGTATAAATATATATAAAAATATAAAAAACTAAATAAATAATGACTAACAACAAACTAATAAATAATACCACAGTTCAGCAAAACACAACACGAACTCTCGAATATCGAGAGCATTAATTTTCACATATTCATACATTCGCAGATCCCTCTCTCTAGATATTGAAGTTGTAAAGCACAAATGTTACAGTTATGTAAAAGCCCTTATTAGTGTGGCAGACAAATCTGTGTCCAGGTAGTCCAAAAAGGGCCTCCATATCTTATGGAAATTCTCAGTTTTATGGTGTACCATACTTGTAAGAAAATCCAAAGGGATATGCTCCATAACAATTTTATGCCAACCCAACATGCCCGGGAGATGTTTGGACACCCAACTGAACAAGATATTCTTTCTTGTGCAGAAAGTGAGGATATTGAAAAGATTTTTTTTACACGCAACTACAGGGAATACATTGGGCAAGCCAAGAAATGGAGAGATTGGGTCCTTCTCCACCCTTACACCCAAAGTCCCCTCCACTGCACCTGTCACAGTGCTCCAGTATGTTTGAAGCCTAACATTGGACCAGAGTGCCTGTACTAACATTACACTTGGGCCATATTGAAGATCTCCTCTGTAAATTTTGACAAATGATCCGGAGCCAAGTGGACCCTGTGCAGAATCTTCAACTGTAAAGCATGGGTCTTATTGCAAATTGATATCTTTCTTGCGTTTTCCAAAAATATCATCCCATCCCACTGAGGAGACCTCAATGCCTCACACTCTCTCCCACACCCTGCAAAGCCGATCAAACTCATCTGAGGGGCCGTCCCCCCCAGTTGATGATATAGAGTGCTGACAGAAAGTGTACTCTTAGCAATGAGCACCCTCTTCTCTATGTCGGATTTTTAGGGATCAGTCAAAAGTCTTTTTTGGAATGAAATCCCTAACTTGAAAAAAAAGAAAGAGGTCACTGTTAGATAGCTCGTATTTCTGTGCTAACTGATCAAAACACATCATTGTGCCTCCCTCAAACCCATGTAAGACACACCCCTTGCTGCCTAATGCTTGAATCCTGAATCCATCATCCCCGATTGAAAACCCAGCATACCCATTATAGTATAGGAAAAGATGTTTTGCCAATATTGCCTTCCCTCTGTCGAATTGCCCTCCATGCTTTAACAGTATTGATAACTATTGGGTTATTGCAGTATTCCTTAACTGTCCTCATTTTGTCCAAAAACAGCAAGCTAGTAAGGAGGCACTTTGCTTGAGAAGTTTTGATATCTAACCATATGAAAAGAGGGTCC
Organism: Chiloscyllium punctatum; assembly: GCF_047496795.1. NCBI lineage: Eukaryota > Metazoa > Chordata > Chondrichthyes > Orectolobiformes > Hemiscylliidae > Chiloscyllium > Chiloscyllium punctatum. The sequence goes on along the minus strand of NC_092782.1, from coordinate 37,260,570 downwards.
CCCACACTCACTCACTCAAGTAAGACATAAGCAAGCTTAGTTGATAGTTCTTAATGTCCATGGGATCCACTCCCCTCCAAGTCTGTGAGGCAATTGCAGTTTAGCTAATTTAATAAGGGGCCACTTAAAATGCCAAATAAACGAGCTGATCCAGCCGTTCAGTCTCTTGAATGTTTGCTTATCGAAAATCAGGAGGAGCATTCATATAGGGTACAACAAACAGGGGAGAGTATTCATCTTAATAAGAACTATCCAATCTAAACACGAGACCCATCTTTGAAGGTCTTGTTTGATTTTGTTGAATAATTGAACAAAATTAGCTTGAAACAACTGGAGTGATGAATATGCCCAAATAAATAAAAAACCCCTGTGACCACCTAAATGGGAATTGAGATTTGCCTTCAAGACCTCGCACCTTCGTAAGACCACGTATAGGCATAGCCTCTGATCTTGCAAGTTTAATCTTGTAACCTGAAAAGGTGCCAAATGAGCTGATGCACTGTATCAGGCGAGGCACTGAAACTGATGGATTTGACAAAAAAATGAGGACATCGTCCGCGTACAACAAAATCTAACGTAATTCTGACCCCACTTCTGGAGCAGATATATTGGGATCCCTACGAATAGCCTCTGCCAATGGTTCAATCACCAATGTAAAAACCAAGGGCTGTCAGCTGCCTTAAAAATACTAAAATTGCTTGGATGTTCCCCATTGGTGATGACCGCAGCAAGAGGGTCACTGTAGAGAATCTTTACCCATCTTATAAAGGCTTTGCCCAAGCCAAACCGCTCTACAGTATAAAAAAGGTACGGCAACTCAACTTGATCAAATGCCTTCTCTGCAGTTAGAGAAATCACCAATCCCTGTATTGACAGTTGTCGGCACACTTGAATTACATTAAGCAGGTAAAAACAATGACTGCAGATGCTGGAAACCAGATTCTGGATTAGTGGTGCTGGAAGAGCACAGCAGTTCAGGCAGCATCCAAGTAGCTTCGAAATTGACGTTTCAGGCAAAAGCCCTTCATCAGGAATAAAGGCAGTGAGCCTGAAGCGTGGAGAGATAAGCTAGAGGAGGGTGGGGGTGGGGAGAAAGTAGCATAGAGTACAATGGGTGAGTGGGGGAGGGGATGAAGGTGATAGGTCAAGGAGGAGAGGGTGGAGTGGATAGGTGGAAAAGAAGATAGGCAGGTAGGACAAGTCCGGACAAGTCAAGGAGACAGTTACTGAGCTGGAAGTTTAGAACTAGGGTGAGGTGGGGGAAGGGGAAATGAGGAAACTGTTGAAGTCCACATTGATGCCCTGGGGTTGAAGTGTTCCGTGGCGGAAGATGAGGCGTTCTTCCTCCAGGCATCTGGTGGTGTGGGAGCGGCGGTGAAGGAGGCCCAGGACCTCCATGTCCTCGGTAGAGTGGGAGGGGGAGTTGAAATGTTGGGCCATGGGGCGGTGTGGTTGATTGGTGCGGGTGTCCCAGAGATGTTCCCTAAAGCGCTCTGCTAGGAGGCGCCCAGTCTCCCCAATGTAGAGGAGACCGCATCGGGAGCAACGGATACAATAAATGATATTAGTGGATGTGGAAGTAAAACTTTGATGGATGTGGAAGGCTCCTTTAGGGCCTTGGATAGAGGTGAGGGAGGAGGCGTGGGCGCAGGTTTTACAGTTCCTGCAGTGGCAGGGGAAAGTGCCAGGATTGGAGGGTGGGTTGTTTGGGGGCGTGGACCTGACCAGATAGTCGCGGAGGGAACGGTCTTTGCGGAAGGCGGAAAGGGGTGGGGAGGGAAATATATCCCTGGTAGTGGAGTCTGTTTGGAGGTGGCGGAAATGTTGGCGGATGATTTGGTTTATGTGAAGGTTGGTAGGGTGGAAGGTGAGCACCAGGGGCGTTCTGTCCTTGTTACGGTTGGAGGGGTGGAGTCTGAGGGCGGAGGTGCGGGATGTAGACGAGATGCATTGGAGGGCATCTTTAACCACATGGGAAGGGAAATTGCGGTCTCTAAAGAAGGAGGCCATCTGGTGTGTTCTGTGGTGGAACTGGTCCTCCTGGGAGCAGATCCGGCGGAGGCGGAGGAATTGGGAATACGGGATGGCATTTTTGCAAGTGGTAGGGTGGGAAGAGGTGTAATCCAGGTAGCTGTGGGAGTCGGTGGGTCTGTAAAAAATGTCAGTGTCAAGTCGGTCGTCATTAATGGAGATGGAGAGGTCCAGGAAGGGGAAGGATGTGTCAGAGATGGTCCAGGTAAATTTAAGGTCAGGGTGGAATGTGTTGGTGAAGTTGATGAATTGCTCAACCTCCTCATGGGAGCACGAGGTGGCGCCAATGCAGTCATCAATGTAGCGGAGGAAGAGGTGGGGAGTGGTGCCGGTGTAATTACGGAAGATCAACTGCTCTACGTAGCCAACAAAGAGACAGGCAGAGCTGGGGCCCATACGTGTGCCCATGGCTACCCCTTTGGTCTGGAGGAAGTGGGAGGATTCAAAGGAGATTTGCAAAGGACATTAAGCAGCCTCTGAAGCCCTTTATGAAGCCTGTCTGGTCTTCTTTAACACAGTTTCCAGTCTTAACTCAAGAGTCTTAGAGAAAATTTTAAAGTCAACATTTAGGAGTGAAATGCGCCTGTAAGAAGCACAAACCATGGGGACCTTCCTTTTTTTAAGAATAAGCAAAATATTGGCCTCTCTTAGAGATGGCAGGAGACGATCATGACTTTACCAGTCATTGAACATGTTGAGAATCAGGCCTGACAATATGCTTATAAATTCCTTATAAAATTAGCTGGGAAGTCCATCAGAACTGGGCACCTCTCCACTCTGAAGCTGCTTCACAGCCTCCTGCAACTCTTGCTCTGATAAGGGAACATTGAGAAATGACTCTTGTTCAAGGGTCACACCCGGAAGATCCAGATCCTTGAAAAAGGACTCCTTCTTGGCCTGCCCCTCCTCACAAGCCTCAGATTATTATAATTCAGAGTAAAATCTCTGAAAGGCCACATTAATCTTTTTTAGAATCACATGTTAGGTTCTCAGTACCTTCCTAATCGATGTAATGGCTTGAAGAGCATTCTTTCTCCTGGCGAGATACATTAGGTACTTTCCCGGTTTGTCACCATGCTCATACAACCTTTGTTTTGCAAAAGTAAGCTCCTTTTTTGCTGTCTGTGGGAGCATGGAAATACATGCAGACTGCAGCGCCATAATCCTCTGCAACTTGGCCAAGTTTGGCCTGTCAAAGTAAGTCTTCTCGGCTGCCTTCAACCATGCTTCGAGGTGACATTGCTGTTCACCTTTCTGCCGCTTCCTACTGGCAGAGTAGGAAATAATAACCCCCTGGCATAGGCTTCAGCAGTTTCCCAAAGGATGGATGGGCTACTAGCCGGACCTGAACTAATGTCTAGGAATGCCCTAATTCCTCAGAGAAGTACTCCACAAACGTACTATCCTTAAGGATAAAGGGATCCCTTCGCCAGTGCCTCGGGCCCACTACAGCCCCTTAATTTTAACCAACAGGTACACTGGAGCATGAACAGAAATGGTAATATTACCAATCGAACAAGATGCCATCAAGTCCAGGGTTGTCACGGGGGTCAGAAAAAAATCAACCCTGGAGTGACATCTGTGTGGATTGCAAAAAAACGTAAAAGTCCTGCCTGTAGGGTGAAGACGCCTCCAGATGTCCACCAACTCTAACTCCACATGCAGATCCACTAATTGTTTAGTTTGTGCAGAGAGTATCGAGGGGCCTTTGGACAACCTGTCTATCGTGGGATCCATAAGACGATTAAAATCTCCCCCATGATGATATGCCGGGACTGGAGACTGATCAATTTAAAGAACACATCTACCAGAAACATGAGGGGATGGGCCAGAGAGCAGTAAACATTTAAAACACCATATTCTTCCTCACTTATCAGGGCTTTGATGATTACAAGCCTCCCATGTGTGCCTTTAACACACTCTAGTAACTTAAATGGCAGATTCCTCCTAACCAATATAGCCACTCCCCTACTTCTGGTATTAAAACATGAAAAGCGAACCCGATCAAAGCTATTCTGCTGTAGTTTCAAATGCTCCCTCTGATCCAAGTGTGTCTCCTCTAATAAAGCAATATCCACCTTTTCCTTTCTAAGACTCAAGAGTACCATTTTCCTCTTAATTGATGAGTGACTCCCCTTGATGTTCTTACCCTCCAGCAGACCGACGATCCAAATATTTTTTCTCCTGCCCCTGTTCTCGAGGTCATCAACCTGGTCAAGCAAATTATGGACGTGTGTCTCCAGGACCTGAATCCCATCCTTGGTGGAATCGGTATCAGATCCCACCACTGTGACTTTGCCTTCTACCTTGTCCATCCTTTTCTCAAAGTCTCCCAGCTGCTGTTCATGCTTCTGTAGCATGAAAGAGACGGGGACCAGCTTCTCCTCTATCTGCTTATCCAACATCTTGCGAGATTTCGCGAGCTCCGTTACCAGGACCTGGTAGGAAATCTATCCTGAGGATCCTGCAGGCTAGGCCATAGGCCTGGCTTCAGACATACCTGCTCCCTTCTTCGGCAACCCTGGACGGCGAAAAGTGAGGTAAGTTGTTCTTTAACAGTTTCCTGTGACTCCGTGACCTTTCCAGCATCTCAAGATATCGTGGTGATCCCAGTAGGGTGGGTTAGGACTTTGTCCCTTTTGTGATGTGGCATGGAGCTCTGCAAAGCGATCTTTCTAGATCGCCACCATCTTGGATCCCCCACTGTGATACTAACTCTCCCGCTTTACTTAATTGTTCCCAAAAATCTGACACATAGTCCAAAAATGTGGTCGCTCAACTCTGACTTACCAATTTCTCCTTAGTCAATTTCAGCAGTCCTCTCACTTCATGCCCAAAAACTAATTCAAATGGACTGCATTTGATTGATTCATTTGGTGCATCTCTAACGACAAAACATACAAACAGAATTCCTTTATCCCAATCATCCGGATAGACTTGGCTACAAGCCCTCAACATGGTCTTTAATGTCTGATGCCACCTTTCCAGCACTCCCTGCAATTCTAGATGGAATGCAGTAGATTTGAATTGCTTTATTCCTTAACTGACCATAACTTCCTTAAATAATTTTGATATGAAGTTTGGTCCTTGATCTGATTGTACCTCTGTGGGTAATGCGTATCTAGTGAAAAGTTTTAGATACCCCTCTACAACCCTTTTAGCTGTGATATTGCACAATGGAACGGCCTCTGGAAATCTAGTGGACACATTCACTATTGTTAACAAATACTGATTCCCATTTTTTGTTTTAGGAAGGGGTCCAATGTAATCAATTAAGACTCTTGTGAACAGCAACTCAATGCAAGAATAGGTTTTAAGGGTGTGGTTTTATTACTGCCTGTGGTTTTCCAATTACCTGACATGAATGGCATATCTGGCAAAATTCATTTATACCCTTGCACAGTCCAGGACAAAAAAATGTTTTTGTATTTTAGTTTGAGTTTTTCTTACCCCTAAATGACCCCCTACTGGTAGTTTGTGTGCTACTCGCAACACCTCCTTTCCATAATCCACTGGCAATACAACTTCTGCCCATTTCTCATCTGCTTGAATCTGTGATGGACTGGATGGACTGTTTTCTCATTAAGCCAACATCTTTAAGAAAATAGAATTAAGGGATACATTTGGATTCTTCCTCTGTGTATGCCTTTTGATACAATGGCTTTGAATTTTCGTCTTTCTGCTATAACTCAGTTAATTTCTCTGAATGAAAGATTTCTACTTTGTCATCCATCTGCTCCTGTTTTGTCTCAACTATTGGATCAAATAGGGTCTCTACTAATTCCACTTCAACTTTCTTATCTGTACTCTTTGATCTCTCAATTGGTGACTTTGTGACCTCACTACCACACAGTCAGGAAAAATCCCAGGATATGCGTCTTTTAATAGTTTAGTTGCTGAGTTTCCACTGGCTTTTCCACCACAGTAGACAGCACTCTTACCTGTGAACCAGCTATATTGTTAGCAAGGACAGATTGTATCCCTGAGCTGAGACTTTGTCCAGTACTCCTGCCTAAACTTCTCCACTCTTTACTGAACACTCTCACCTTACTCTACATAATTGAGCACTTCTTGTCTCACCAGGAATTCCTGTTGCTAGCATTTTTCTGGCAATAGTCCTTCAGAGGTACATGTCTCCTCATCTTTCAACATCAAAGATTGAGACAATCCTGTATCTCTTAATATTGTAACCTCTGCATCTGTGCTCCTGGCCCATGTGAGTAAACTTTACTTTCGCAAGTATACAGTTTAAGAAGATCTGGCACTTCCTCCTTAAACAACCTCCGACCACATTGTACGTTCTGGTGCAGCTTTGTAGCCTCCACTGTGCTTTTCGTTACCATCCCAACAAAATTTACTGGCTTATTCTGATTTCCGACATCTGGCTTCTCAGTGCTTTTCCTAACCCACCAACACTATGATTTCACATGGCCTACTTTGTTGTAGTGAAAACACCGGAGCTTTTTAACCTCTCTTTCTACCTCAAGGGCTTTCTTTTTACCCTGTGGTAAGTTATCCTTATGATTTTTACCTTTCCCTATCCACATGAGGATTTCTCTCTCTCACGGACTGAAATTGATATTGGAAGCCAAACTTTGATTTATGCACCAACCCATAATCTTTTGCCACTTCAGCTGCTAATTGTGCCGTTTTAATCTCTGCTCCTCCCTGTGTGTTTTCACTACCTCAGGAAGTGAATTTTTGAACTCTTCCAAAACAATCATCTATCTAAGAGCTTCATAGATTTGCTCTATTTTTAATGCCCTTATCCACCTATCAAAATTACTTTGCTTGATTCTTTCAAACTCAATGCAGGCTTGACGAGGGTCCCTCCTCAGATCCCTGAAACACCGTCTACAGGCTTCTGGCACAAGCTCATATGCAAAATTGCTTTCTTCACCTCCTCATACGCCCCAGATACCTCCTCTGATAGTAATGCAAGTACCTCATTTGCTCTACAAGTTTTGCTTGGATCAACAAAACCCACGTGGTCACTAGCAACTGCATTTGCTTAGCCACCTTATCAATTGAGATTTAAAAAAAGGCTTCTTCATCCTTCACCGCAAATTTAGGCAATGCTTGAATATATATAAACAGCCTTTGGCTACCGTGGGTTTGCTCATCCTCATTCTCTTCCTCACTAAGCTTACCTTCAGCCTTCAGCCTTCATCTCCATCCTTTTACACTGACTTTCCTGTCTAAGTGCCAACTTCTGAAGTTGAAACTCCCTCTCTTTTTTTCCTCTCTCTCTTTCGCTTTTTGTTCTGCTTAAGCGATTCGTTCTTTTTCTCTTTCCTCAGCTTTTAATCGTAATTCAAACAGTTTCATTTCTTCTGCTTTTAACTCAAGCTGCTCCAATTTCAACTGAATTTTAACCCTCTCCAAAGATTCTGATGATGTTTCCAGCAAATCTAGATGCTGAGTTATTGCTGTAATTACCTCTCCTTTCTTCACAGAAAGGAGGCAGCTCCAACTCCAGCTTGATTGCCAATTCCTGCAGCTTTTTCTTGTCCACCTTTTGTAAAGACTTCAAAGTCACTACTTCCACCCCCAGAAAACTCTTTGTCCAAAGCACTTTTTAAGCCAACCAAAATCAACACCTAAAACAAAAGACACTAACATCTACCACTCACTGCCTTTGAGTTCAGTAATCCTAATCCCAAATTGGAATTAAAGAAGAAATCCCACAAAGAGCCCCCAATCTTTTATGGATCAGGTCAGACCCCTTCAAAATGTTTCAAGAAAGTAGCCCAGACTTTAACTTTTCTAGTTGTTTTAAGCAGGCAGGTGTAAGTGGATATTCTAGCATTAATGCAGCTAGCCCAACCACTTAGTTTGAAACAAACTGAATTTATTTGCAAGATCACCAAATGAAACAGAAACAAAAAATGAATGGAATATATTATAACTTAACAATTTAAAAACCCAAACGACTCTATCTCAAATTAATGACACTGTTCCAAATACTTGCAAGAGCCCCATAAACACCGCCTTGGCATAAATGGAAAATTCAAACACAGGTTCTTACGGGAGAGATGTCAGAGAGAGGGGGGATCAGCATGGAGCTGTTTCTTTGACCAGTAGCCTCAAAAAACTGACTGCTTGCTAAAACTAAACCAGATCAGTGAAAAGTTGTGCTGGCAGAACTGGCCACTCTCCTTTCATTGTATAAGTATGTTTTTTTTAACGTGAAAGCCTTTTGCCTGAGGCAGTATCCGTTAGCTATAATTAAATTGGCCCTAAAACCCATATAAACCAGAGATATCAGAATCTATGAATCATACATGAATTATGACCCCTCTGAAAACAAAAACCAAAGACAAGCTAACCTTGTTAAAGGAGCAGCAGCATCACAAATAGGTATGAATTCTTGTTCCTGGTATGGATGAGGATACAGACTGCAAGGAGACAAGCAAACTGATCATAGCACTGTAGTCTAGAGTACTATTGAAACTGGGGAAGAAAACTGAAATGTAGCATACGGATAGCATAGTTAATGGAATGGAAACTACTGTCTGCAGCAGAACCAGAGAGTCCCAAAGGTTGTGTTGCCTAACTGGTAGCAAGGTTCAATACATTTGTTCAGAGCTACAGAGGGCCTATTGCGAAATTATGAGCAGTCAGAGTGAGACTAAAAAGCAAAATCACAAAGGCAAAATCTCCAGATTACAACTTGAGTCTGGTGTAAATTAATGTAAGGCAAATAATCATAGAAAGGTAAATGCATGGCTCAAAAATTGGTGTGGGAGAAATAGGTTCTGATTTATGAAACATTAGCGCTAGTACTGAGGAAAAAGAGAGCACTTTTGTTGGATTGGTTTCATTTGAAGTATGCTGGGACCGGTGTCCTGGTGAATCATCTAATCAGGTTTGTAGATGTGATTTCAAACTAATTAGCGTGAGGTAGGGTTCAATTCAAGGGAAGTTTTCAAAAAAGCAATAGAGCAGAGGGACAGGTTAATGAAGAGGTGAATGGTCGAAATGTAACAGGAAGAGATAGAAAATGTATGCACAAGAGTGCAGCAGCGGGTCTTTATCTGAATGCGCAAAGCATTTGCAACAACAAAAACAAATTGATGGCACAAATAGAAATGAATGATTATGACTTGATAAATATTAAGTATTATGATTGTAGAGTGACCAAAGCTTGGAACTCAATATTCAAGGGTATTTGATGTTCCAGAAGAATAGGCAAAAAGGAAAACGAAGTGAGGTAGCTTTGATAATAAAGGATGTATCTGTGATACAGGTACAATAGATCATGGTGTGAATCTGCTTGGGTGGAAATAATACATAACAAGGTAAAGAATTCACATGTGAGAGTTGTCTATGGATTCCCAAAGAGTTGTCTCACTGTAGGTCAAAGTCTAAATCTGAAATAATGGAGATATGTAATAAGGGGATATGTAATAAGCTGTCATTGATTTTAATCTGCATATTGACTGGACAATTAAGATGGACAAGGGTAACATGAAAGACAATGTGTAGAGTGAGGCAAGGATTGTTTCTTAGAGCAAAATGTTGCAGAACCTACTCGGAAACAGGCTGTTATTGATCTAGTAATGTGTAGTGAGGCAGGTTTGTAGTTAAGGATCCTGTACAGGGTAACAATCACAACACAGTGGACTTTCAAATTCAGTTTGAGGGACAGCAACTTAGGTGTCAAAACAATGTCTTCACCTTAATTATGTGCACTTACAGGGATATTCATCTGAGGGTTTTGAAGAAAATAGCTGCAGAGATAGTGAAGGCACTGGTTGAAATAATCCACATCTCACAGATTCTGCGAGTATTTTAATGGATTGGAAAACTGTTTGATGTCCCTTTCAGGAAGGGAGTGACTCAGAAATCATGAAACTATAGACCAGTTAGCCTAACATTTGTCCCTGAAAAATATCGAGTTCATTATTAAGGAAGAAATAGTATGTAATAGAAAAGCTACACAACCGAGCAGTTAACATGATTTTGATTAGATTAGATTACTTACAGTGTGGAAACAGGCCCTTCGGCCCAACAAGTCCACACCGCCCCGCCGAAGCGTAACCCACCCATACCCCTACATCTACATCTACCCCTTACCTAACACTACGGGCAATTTAGCATGGCCAATTCACCTGACCTGCACATCTTTGGAGTGTGGGAGGAAACCGGAGCACCCAGAGGAAACCCACGCAGACACAGGGAGAACGTGCAAACTCCACACAGTCGGTAGCCTGAGGCGGGAATTGAACCCGGGTCTCTGGCGCTGTGAGGCAGCAGTGCTAACCACTGTGCCACCGTGCCATCATTTTCTAAGATGGAAATCATGCAAGACAAGCTTGCAGGAATTCTTTGAGGATACAACAAGCAAAGATGATAAAGGGGACTGATACATGTAGGGTACTTGGACTTCCGAAAGGCATTTGATAAGGTGCCACATAAAAGTTTATTGCACAAGACAGGATCTCATTGTATTGGGGTAATGTATTAGCATAAATTGAAGATTGATTGGCACATGAAAACTGAGATTCAAATTTAAATTGTCTGTTTTAGGTTGGAAAGAATTAACCAGTGGAGTACCACAAGGATCACCTCTACAGCCTCAACATTCACTATTTATATTAATGATTTGGAGGAGAAAGCAGTGTGATGTACCTAGATTTGCTGATGGTACAAAAATAGGTGGGAGGGTATGTTGTGATGAGAACATAAGACATCTGCAAGGAGTTATAGATAAGTTGATTGATTGGGCAGGGGCATTTAATTTGGAAAAGTGAGAGAGCATGCACTTTGGTGGGAAGAATTCAAAGGCATACTATTATTTAAATGGAGAGTGATTCTAAAAAAAATGTAGCCTTAAGAGATTTGGGTGCATAAGTATTTAAGATGGCAAATTTTGACCTTTGTTGAAAGGGGATTGGAGTTTAAAAACTAGACCTCTTGTTACAACTATTCTATACAACTACAACTATTGGTGAGGCCAGACCTGGAACATTGTGAACAGGGATGGTCCTTATATTTAATAGTAGATATATCGGCATTGGAGGCTGTTCAAAATGGATTCACAAGGCTTATTCTTGTTCCATTAGCGTTCAGAAGAATGAGTGGTGAATTTAATTGAAATGTACAAACTTCTGAAGGGGCTTGACAGGGCAGATGTTGAAGAATATCAGAGTAAGAGACATAGTTACTGAATAAGATGACATTTGCTTAAAAGTGAAATAAGAAGGAATTGCTTCTCTTAAAGGGCAATGGATGTTTGGAATTTTCTACCCCAGAGAGTTGTAGAGGGTAGACCACTGGAAGTATTTAAAGAAGGAGTTTTGCAATATCAGAGAAATTATAGCTACAAGAGGAGGTCAGAGGCTAGGAATTCTGAGATGAGTAGCTCACCTTCTGTCTGCCCAGCGTGTGCCCATTATTTAAAATGCACAAGTCAATTATACGATGAAGTACCCTCTATTTACTTGAATGAGTTGAGCTGTAGTAACACTAAAAAGGTTGACATCATCCTGGACAAAGCAGCCCCTTGATTGGCACTATATCCACCACTTTCAATATTCACTCCATCTACTACCAATGTACAGCAAGAACTGTGGGTGCCATCCAGAAAATGCACTGTAACTATGGATACAAACACCCAACAGTGCCAAGTCCATCAGCAAGCTCAGAGCTGCGATCAGCTCTCTTTCTTCCAAGTTCAGCCATTCTGCATGTTGTTAATAAAGACTAATTGTTTTGTCAGAACAAGGTTTGTTGAATGTTCTGTTGAGTATTGTTGATTTTAGCTCTCACGATCCTGTAACTATTTTAACCCGTTTCTGCACTAGGACAGGGCAAACACAGACATGCACTGGAATTCCTAGGAGGCCAGGCATTCACACAGTAACTCTATTAACAAACATATAGATCTGGACCTCATTTACCAACCTCTCAGAAACAAAACTGGAAATGATATCCCCCACCACAACAAACCAAGACACATAAATAGCAAGCGGGACAGAACACCAACACTTCACCAATGCTTCAGCTTCATCTTTTGAACTAATGTGCTGAACTCCCTATCATTGAGGATGAGGTATTTGTGGAGTTGTTTAATTGTCCCTCGCTGCTCACGAAGGTGAGTTACTCACTGTAGGACACCTGGGCTTTAATACACCCTTGTAGCCACTGTATTTGTATGGCTAGTTCAATTTCTGATAACCCCCAGGATATTGATCGTGGGGGATTCAGTGAATGTAATGCCATTGAATGTCAAGGGGTGATGGCCTGATTCTGTCTTTTTGGAGATGATCATTGTTTGACAGTTATGTGGCACAAATGTTAATTGTGATTTTTCAGCCCAAGCCTGGAAATTGTCCTGTGATCTTGCTGCATTTGGATATGGACTGCTTCAGTATCGGAGGAGTCACAAATAGTGCTGAACATTGTGCAATCATTAGTGATCATCTCCTGACATTATTACAGAGGGAAGGTTTTGAAAAAACAACTGAAGATTGTTAGGCCTAGGACACTACCCTCAGAAACTCATGTTGAAATACCCTGAAATTAAGATGACTGACCCTGTGACAAGCACACCAACTGGTAGAGAGTTCCCCCAGACCCCACCCTCTTCCAATTCCCATTAACTCCAGTTTTGCCAGGGGTCCTCAATGCTACTTTGTGGTCAAATGGAGCCTTAATGTCAAGGCCTATCACTCTGACATCACTTTTGGAATTCAGCTCTTTTGTCTATGTTTGAATCAAAGTTCTAATGAGGTCAGGAGCTGAGTGATCCTGGCAGAACCTAAACGGGGTATCAGTGAGCATATCCACATTGCTAGGTATAGTTGTTCTGGAACAGCTTGTCTAGCATTCTGGAGCATGTCTTAAATATTATCTCCGGAATATTATCAGGGCCCACAGTCTTTGCAGTATCCAGTGCCTCTAACCATTTCTTGATATCACATGGAGTGAATTGAATTCCACTGAAGACTGGAATTTGTGATGTTGGGACTTCTGGAGGAGGCCAAGATGGATTATCCACTCAACACTCGTAGCTGAAGGTTGTTGCGAATGCTTCAGCTTCATGTTTTGAACTGATGTGCTGAGCTCCCCTATCAAGGAGGATGAGGGTATTTGTGGAGTTGTTTAATTGTCTGTCTCTACTCATGACTGAACTGGCAGAACTGCAGAGGTCAGATCAGTTCTGTTGATTGTGAAGTTGTTTAGCTCTGTCTATCACTTGCTGCTTATGCTGTTTGGCATGCAAGTAGTCCTGGTTTGTAGTTTCACCAGATTGACATCTCATTTTTTGGAGAAGGTGAAAAAGTAAATGAAAAAACAAAACAAAAAGGAACTGAGAAAAGACTAGCAGCTAAGATACAAAGAAATCCCAAAGGCTTCTCCTGGTCTATGAATGATGAGAAAATGGTTGGAGGAGGAGTAGGGCCGATCAGAGAACAAAAAAGGATTTAAAGATGGAGATAAAGGCATGACTGAGGCATTAGTTGAATATTTTGCATCTGTCTTTACTAAAGAGGATGCCGCTTTCTAGGCCATGGTGAAAGAGGAAGAAACTTTGTTACTATAAAGGTTCAAAGTTAATAAGGAAGTAGTTTTGGATTGACTGAAGGTACTGAAATGTAATTAGGCATGAGGACTGAATGAGATACATCCAACGATTTGAGGGAAGTGAGGGTAGAAATTGTGGCCATTATATTTCAATCTTTCCGGACACTGGCAAGGTACCAGAAGACAGGAGAATTGCCAACATTATGGCCTTGTTCAAAAAGGGATACAAGGATAATTAATCTCATCTGGATTAATTATCCTGGATAATTAATCTGGATTGAATTCAAGAGTCGTGAGGTGATGTTGCAGCTGTACAGGACTTTGGTTAGGCCACATTTGGAGTACTGTGTGCAGTTCTGGTCGCCTCACTTTAGGAAAGATGTGGAAGCTTTGGAGAGGGTGCAGAGAAGATTTACCAGGATGTTGCCTGGAATGGAGAGTAGGTCATACGAGGATAGGTTGAGAGTTCTCGGCCTTTTCTCGTTGGAACGGCGAAGGATGAGGGGTGACTTGATCGAGGTTTATAAGATGATCAGAGGAATAGATAGAGTAGACAGTCAGAAACTTTTTCCCCGGGTACAACAGAGTGTTACAAGGGGACATAAATTTAAGGTGAAGGGTGGAAGGTATAGGGGAGATGTCAGGGGTGGGTTCTTTACCCAGAGAGTGGTGGGGGCATGGAATGCGCTGCCCGAGGGAGTGGTCGAGTCAGATTCATTGGCGACCTTTAAGCGGCATTTGGATAGGTACATGGATGGGTGCTTAATCTAGGATAGAAGTTCGGCACAACATCGTGGGCCGAAGGGCCTGTTCTGTGCTGTATTGTTCTATGTTCTCAGCAATTAAGACCAGTTAGTTTAATTTCACTGGTAGAGAAACTTCAGGACACAATTACTTGTGGTACAATTAGTAGTCACATGGGAAAAGGCTGATTAATTAGGAAGAATCAGCATTAATTTCTAAAGGAAAAATTGTGCTTAATTGACTTGCTGGAATATTTTGAAGGGTTGATGAAAGTAATATTTTTGACATGGAATATACATATTTCTAGAAAGTATCTGCTATAATGCCTCACACCAAGCTTGTGAGGAAGGTTGTAGGCCATGGTATAAAAAGGACTGGCAATATGGACACAAAATTAGCTGACTGATAGAAAGCAGAAGGTAATGATTATTGGACATTTTTCGAGATGGAGGAAGATGTATAGAATTCCCCAGGAGTCAGTATTGCATCCCTTGCTTTTCCTGACAAATATTAACAACCTGGATGTTGATGTCTAGGGGACAATTTCCAGGTTTGCAGATGACACCAAATTTAGAAGAATTGCAAAATGTGAGGAGGATCATGTGGGACTCCAAGAAGACATCGACAAGTTGGTGGAGTGGGTGGAAAAGTGGCAGATGAGGTTCAATGCAGAAAAATTTGAGGTAATACTCTTTCATTAGAAGAACACTGAAAGATAACATAAAATAGTGGTACATTTCCAAAGAGGGTGCAGAAGCAGAGGGCCCTGGGTACACAAAGACACATTACTTGTAATTTTCCAAAAATTGCTGGATTCTGGAGAAGTACTACATGATTTGAAAACTGTTAATGAGACCCTCCTAGTCAAAAAGGAAGGTGGGGGCAAAACACGGCTAATTAAATGCCAGTTAGTCTAACTATTGTTGGACAAATATTAGAATCAGTTAATAAAGAAGTAAACACAGAACATTTGGAAAATCACAATCTAATTAAGCAGAGTTAGAAAGTTCATGAAAGGGAAATCATGCCTGACTAATTTATTGAATTTTTTTGAGAAAGTCTCAACCGGAGTAGATAGAGGGGAACCAGTAGGGTGTTGCATTTGGACTTCCAGAAGGTGTTTGACAAGATACCTGACAAAAGGTTAAGTCATAAGGTAAGAGCCCGTGGTTTTGTAGGTCGTACATTTGCATGGATAGACCATTGGCTCATGGGAAGGAAACAGCAAGTGGGGATAAAAGGGTGCTTCTTTAGACTGGTGAACTGTGACCAGTAGAGTTCCAGAGAATCAGTGCTGGGGTTGCAAGCGTTTAGAATACATTAGTGACTAGGACGAAGAAGTGAATGTACTGTCATCAAATTTGCAAATGACACTAAAGTAGGTGGAAAGGCAGGTTGTGAGAGGGATACAAACAATTTACAGAGAGAGATTGATAGCTTAAGTGGGAAATAAGTTGGCAAATGGAGTATAATGGGAGAAAGTGCAAAGTTGTTCATTTTGGAAGGGAGAATAAAAGAACAGATTATAATTTAAATGGTCACAAACTGCAGAAAGCTGCAACAGAAAGGGACTCAGGCTATTTGTGCACAAAACACAAAAAGCTAGCAGGGGTGAAACAGGTATTCAGGAAGACTAATGGAATGTTGGCCCTTATTTCAAGGGGATTGGAGTTTTCAGAATAGGGAAGTCATACTACAACTGTGCAAGGTGATGGTGAGACCATATCTGGAGTACTGTGTGCAGTTTTACAATCCCTACAGTGTTGAAACAGGCCATTTGGCCCAACAAGTCCAAACCAACCTCAGAAGAGTAGCCCACACAGACCCATTTCCCCACCCCTATTACTCTACATTTACCCCTGACTAATGCACATTAGTCGTACACATCCCTGAACACTATAGGTAATTTAAGAACAAAGAACAAAGAAAATTTATAGCCCAGGAACAGGCCCTTCCGCCCTCCAAGCCTGAGCCAATCCAAATGTACTGTCTAAACCTGTCGGTCAATTCTTAAGCATTTGTATCCCTCTGCTCCCCACCTACTCATTCACCTGTCCAGTCGCATCTTAAACGAATCTATCGTGCCTGCCTCTACCACCTCTGCTGGCAACGCGTTCCAAATGCCCACCACCCTCCGTGTGAAGTACTTGCCGCATGTATCCCCCTTAAATTTCCCACCTCTCACCTTGAAAGCATGACCTCTCGTTATTGAGTCCTTCACCCTGGGAAAAAGCTTGTTTCTATCCACCCTGTCTATAGCCTTCATGATTTTGTAAACCTCAATCAGGTCCCCCCTCAATCTCCTTTTTTCTAATGAAAATAAAACTAACCTGCTCAACCTCTCTTCATAGCTAGCACCTTCCATACCAGGCAACATCCTCGTAAACCTTCTCTGCATCCTCTCCAAAGATTCCACATCCTTTTGGTAATGTGGCACCCAGAACTGTACACAGTATTCTAAATGAGGCCGAACCAATGTCTTGTACAATTTTAACATGACTTGCCAGCTCTTATACTCAATACCTCGTCCAATGAAGGCAAGCATACTATATGCCTTCTTGACCACTCTATCCACCTGTGCAACAACATTCAGGGTACAATAGACCTGCACTCCCAGATCTCTCTGCCCACCAACTTTTCCCAAGGCTCTTCCATTAATTGTATAATTTGCTCTAGTATTAGACTTGCCTAAATGCATCACCTCACATTTGTCTGGATTGAAAGCCATCTGCCACTTTTCTGCCCAACTCTCCAGTCTATCTATATCCTCCTGTATTCTCTGACAGTCCCTTATGCTTTCTGCTACTCCACCAATCTTTGTGTCATCTGCAAACTTGCTGATTATACCAATAGTGTCCTCTTACAAACAACAGTGGCTCCAATACTGACCTCTGTGGAACACACCACTGGTCACCTTTCTCCATTTTGAGAAACTCCCTTCAACTACTACTCTCTGTCTCCTGTTGGTCAACGAGTTCTTTATCCACCTAGCTAGAAAACCCTGCACACCATGTGACTTCACTTTCTCCATTAGTCTACAATGGGGAACCTTATCAAACACCTTACTCAAGTCCATGTATATGATATCAACAGCCCTTCCTTCATCTAAAAACTTGGTCACTTCCCCCCTCGAAGAACTCTATCAAGTTGGTAAGGCACGATCTCCCCTGCACAAAACCATGTTTCCCATCACCGATAAGCTCATTCCTTTCCAAATATAAATAGATCCTATCTCTCAATATCCTCTCCAGCAACTTCCCCAACACTGACATCAGGCTCACTGGTCTGTAGTTACCTGGAATATCCCTACTACCCTTCTTGCACAGGGGGAAAACATGAGCAACTTTCCAGTCCTCCGGCGCCTGTATTTAAGGATGCCACAAAGATATCTGTCAAGGCCCCAGCTATTTCCTCTCTCGCCTCCCTCAGCAACCTGGGATAGATCCCATCCAGTCCTGGGGATTTGTCCACCTTAATAACCTCTAGCATACCCAACACATTTTCCCTACTTATGCCAATGTGATCCAGACTAATCAAACTTCTATCTCTAATCTCAAGATTCATCATGTTCCTCCCCTCAGTGAATACTGATGCAAAGTAATGATTCAGAATCTCACCCATTCTCTCAGGTTTGGCACACAGCCTTCCTTCATTATCTTTTAGTGGGCCAATCCTTTCTTTAGTTACCTGCTTGCTTCTTATATAAGAATAAAATGCTTTGGGATTTTCCTTAATTCTGCTTGCTAAAGCTATTTCATGACCCTTTCAGCCTGCTTGATTCCTTATTTAAGACTTGTCCTACTCTTCCGATATTCCTCCAGGGCCCATTCTGTTCTTATCTGCCTAGCCCTTATGTACGCTTCCCTTTTCCTCTTGGCTAGTCGCACAATTTCTCCTGTCATCCACGGTTCACGAATCTTGCCCTTCCTATCCTTTGCTTTCAACGGGACATGCCTATCCTGCACTGCCGTTAACCTATCTTTGAAAGCCTCCCACATCTCAAATCTGGACTTTCCTTCAAATAGCTGTGTCCAATCCACATTTCCCAGCTCCTGCCTAATTTTGATATAATTGGTCTTGGCCCAGTTTAGCACTCTTCCCTTAGGACCATTCTCTTCTTTATCTACGAGTATTATAAAACTTACAGAATTGTGGTCACTGTTCCTAAAGAAATCCCCCACCACAACTTCTACCACCTGTCCTGGCTCGTTCCCCAGTACCAGGTCCAATATGGCCCCTTCCCTGGCATGGCCAGTTCACCTAACCTGCACATCTTTGGACTGTGGGAGGAAACCAGAGCACCCAGAAGAAGCCCACGCAGACATGGGGAGAATATGCAAACTCCAGACAGACAGTTACTGGAGGCTGGAATCGAATATGTGTCCCTGGCACTGTGAGGCAACAGTGCTAACCACTGAGCCACCTTGCCACCCAAATGGGCCCATTATTTAGGAAAAATATAATTTCATTGGAGGCAGTTCAGAGAAGGTTCACTAGGATGATCCCTGGTATGGAGGACTGTCTTATGAACTAAGGCTAAACAGGTTGCATCTACTTGATGAAGTTCAGAAGAATTAGAGGTGATCTCATTGAAACTAATAGGATTTTTAAGGGGTTTGACAGGGCAAATGCTGAGAGGATGTTTCCCCTCATGGGAGTGTCTAGAACATGGGGAATAGTCTCAGAGTAATGGGACACCAATTTAAGACTGACATGAGGGTGAATTCTTTTCTCTCAATGGCTTGTGAACTATTTGGAAATTCTTGCCACAGAGTGCTGTCAGGGCTGTCCTTGAGTTTATTTAAGGCTGAGACAGGTAGATTCTTGATCAGTAGGGTATCAAGGGTTACGACGAAAGGGCAAGAAAGTGGACATAAAGAATGTTGGATTGGCCATGATCTTCTTGATTAGCAGAGCATGTTCAAGGGGCTGAACCTGTTCTTTTCCTGACTCTATTTCTTAAGTTCTTAGAGTATATGTGCACAGATCATTGAAGATGGACGTATCAGTGGAGAGAGCAGTAATAATGTAAACAGTGTTCCCAGCTTCATTATTAGGAGCACAGAGTAGAATAGCAAGGAGCTGCTGTTGAAATTGTAAACTTGTTAGACCTCATTGAACCTAATAGGATTCTTAAGCTGTTTGACAGGGTAAATACTGAGAGGATGTTTCCCCTCATGGGAATGGCTAGAACATAGGGTATAGTCTCAGAATAATGGGACACTAATCCAAGACTGCAAACAGTGTTCTCGGCTTCATTATTAGGGACATAGAGTCGAATAACAAGGAGGCAATGTTGAAATTGTACACTTGTTAGACCTCAGCTACAATACTAAATACAGTTATAGGTGCCACATTATAAGAAAGATGAAAATGCACTGAAGAAAGTGCAGAAACAATTTAATAAGATTGTTCTAGACATGAGGAACTTCAGAGATAAGGATTGACTGAAAAAAATGTGACTGTTCTCCCTGGAGAGAAGCAGGCTGAAAGAAGATCTGTCTGAGGTTTTCACAGTCATGAGCATGCTGGGTGGATAGGGTAACACTGTTTCCATTTATAAAAGAAACAAGAACTAGCATGCACTTATTAAAGGTAATGTGCAAATGAAGCATGAGTGATGTGAGAAAAAGCTTTTTCACAAAGCAAGTTGTTAGGATATGGAATGCACTGCCTGGAAATGTGGTGAAGGCAGGTTTAATTGAAGCATTCAAAAGGGATTTGGATGGTTATTTGGATAATAATGTTGTGCAGGGATACACGGAACAAGTATAAGATTAGCGTTAGGTCACAGAGCCAGTGCCAAATGACCTCCTTCGATACCAACGTAATTGTGATTCAGTGATTTTAAGTACTTCTGGTGCTGCTCCTGGCATTTACCCTATCCATGCCCCTCATGATTTTATAGACCTATATAAGGTCACCCCTCAGCCTCTGATATTCAAGGGAAAACAGTGTCAGCCTATTAAGCCTCTCCCCAGAGCTCAAATCCTCCAACCCTGGCAACATCCTTTTAAATCTTTGCTGAATCCTTTCAAGTTTCACAACATCCTTCCGATAGGACGGAGACCAGAATTGCATGCAATATTCCAAAAGTGGCCTAACCAATGCCCTGTACGGCAGCAACATGACCTCCCAATTCCTGTACTCAATACTCTGACCAATAAAGGAAAGTATACCAAATGCTTTCTTCACTATTCTATCTACCTGCGACTCCACTTTCAAGGAGCTAGGAACCTGCACTCCAAAGTCTCTTTGTTCAGCAACACTGCCTATGACCTGACAATTAAGTGTACAGGTCCTGATCTGATTGCTTTTCCAAAATGCAGCACCTCGCAGATATCTAAATTAAACTCCATCTGCCACTCCTCAGCCCATTGGCCCATCTGATCAAGATCCCATTGTAATCTGAGGTAACCTTCTTTGCTGTCCACTACACCTCCGATTTTGGTGTCATCTGCAAACTTACCAACTATACATCATATGATCGCATCCAAATCATTTATATCAATGACAAAAAGTAATGGACCTAGCAGCAATCCTTGTGGTATTCCATAGGTCAGAGGTCTCCAGTCTGAAAAGCAACCCTCCACCACCACCTGTCTTCTATCATTGAGCCAGTTCTGTATCCAAATGGCTAGTTCTCTCTATATTCCATGGGATCTAATCTTGCCAACCAGTCTCCCATGGGGAACCTTCTCAAAGGTTTTACTGATTTCTGTGACAGATTCCACCAAAACTGAAAACAGATAGTATTTTAGCAGAAAAGTTGATTTGGGAGATTACTAACCTTTCAAACTAATAAGGTGGGGAAACATCTAGAAGAGATGATATAAGTTTAAATGTAAGTTAAGTAAATAAAGCACAGAACAGAATAAACTAAGGGAGGGCACAAATGGCCCAGGAATAACTTGGGTTATAGAACAGGAACGTAAGAAGATTGTTAAGAATAAAGTGAGAGGAACTGTTCTTAAACGTACGTTACACTGTATCATAATGCACACACCACTTGCAAAAAAAATAGAGAAAACTTAAGGCATTGTCAGGAATGAGAAATAGTTTAAGTGAGATAGTTTAAGTGAGATATTGCATCCGAAAAATCAGGGCTGGAAATAAATCATAACAAAAGATTTAAAAGAGAGAATAGAAAATGGAAGATTGATTAGCTGTATTTATTTGAGATAATATAACATCCGGAGAAAAAATTGCACAACCGTCATAAAGACATACAGTATCCATATGAATTGAGATAAGAGATAACAAACGATTAACTACACTAATAAGAATAACTACATCAAATAAAAGGATGAAATGTACAAACATATTAGGAAACTGAGTAACAAACAGAATCATATTCATGGGGGATTTCAATTACCCTTAAGTTATTTAGTCAAATGAGATGAGTAAAGGAATAGAGTCCCTTAATAAACAGAATTATTCGAATCTGTATTGCGAGGAAACATGTCAGCTTGCCTCACCTAATGCAGAGAAAGGCCACACACAAGTTTTTAGGCAGCAGAGAATCTTTTGCAATTAATCAGGAGGGTAAAAGAAACCTGGGGGCAGGTTCAATGGAAGCATTGAAGAGGTCACTGAATGATGATCTGGATAGGAACAGTGTGGAAAAGACAAGAGGTAGATCCTAGGTAATGATGTTCATTTGAAGAACCAATGCAGGCACAATGGGTTGAATGTCCTCCTTTTACGCCAGAACAGTTTTGTCATTCTTTAATGCAGAAAACTAACCTGCATGTAACAGCAATGTCGATTCAACTTTGTAAAGAGGGATTGGGGGAGAGAGGAAAGCTGTGATAGTTGTGGGTTGGAGAAATTAAAAGGCGAGGTACTATAAGGAAGAATTCCAAGTAGGGAGAATTTTGTGATCCAAGTGGCAACGCTGGGTGTGCACTGTGGTTGCACAAACGACAGGAAGCATCAAGGGGAGACTCCCAGCAGTCTGACAGATCATTGCACAAGAAATGCAATAGAAATATGAGACAAATGGCATCACATGGTGATATCAAACAGGACCCAGGAAAATCCCCTAAAATTTGGGGAAATTTATCCCTGAAATGTCCCCTGCAATTATCAAGACATGTCCATGCTGAATGTGTTTTATCATGTTGCCCTTGACTGATTGCACAGCTTGGAAGAATGCATTTATCCTGCAACCCATTGTGGTTTCATAACTAGAAGATCCACAAATTTTTAAGATCTTCTCAATCTGGCAGCTTTAGAGAGGTGCCATTAGCAAAGGGGATCACTATATATTGCCTTAAATAATTTCACTAAAACATTCACATGTGAGCAGAGTCATTCTATTTAAGCTGCTAGGCAAAATTGATTTCCCTTCTAAAGTTGTTCAGTATGATTCCCTGTTTCCAGACAATATCAGTCAAGATAGGGCAACATCAGAACTCTTTGATATCCAGAGTGAGGTCAAAGTGGATTCTGTTCTATCATGAAACTTCTTCAATCCAGGACAAAGCAGCCCTATGGATCAGATCCCCTGTCCATTTTCATTCACTCCTCCCACAACAGATATGTATCTGCAAAATGTGCTGCAGCAATTCACCATGACTCCTTTGACAGCACCTTCCAATATTGACCTTGATTACTTAGAAGAGCAAGATTAAGGGAAACACCCAACTTTCAAGTTCTCCTCCAAGCCATATACTGTCGAGACTTGGAACTATATTGCCACTTGGATAAAAATCCCATTCTCTTTCTTGCAGCCCATACTACATACTGCAATAGATCAAGAAGCCGTTGCACCATCACATTCTCAAGGGCAATTTGTACAGATAAGAAATGATGGCCCCTTGCCAATAATGGTCCGTCCTCGTTGTTATTTCCAAAAAATTCTTTCATGTTTACTGTCCCTAAGTGCCTTCAAACTGAGTTATTTGTTGGGCCATTGCAAAAAGAATACCGTGTAGGCGAGGCTGAGTAAGGAGATAGATTCCTTTTCTAAAGAACATTAATGAATCAGATGGATTTCGCAATAATCACTGTTAGTTACAATTAGAGATTGTCACATTCCAGATTTATTAATTGAATTTAAATTCCACCAGTTGCCATAGTGGGACTTGATTCCATTGTTGGGCCTTTTGATTACAAATCCAGTGACATTACCCTGCACCACAGGACGCCTTATACCTTCAGTTCATCTACAGACATTTATATATCAGAACTGACAGAAAATTGTTCAGTCTTGTCTGCCTTACGTCCAAGTCAAAAACTGCACCAAGCCGTCATCAGTGAGTTGCTGTAAGCTGACAATGTCTTATCAAAGTAGCTCTTTAAAAACAAATGAACAGACTACCCTGTATAAGGTTAAGGGTTCTAAAAGTGTTAATAGTGGAGAACGCATTAAGCAATCTGATGACATTGTATAGTCTTGGGTATGGAAAAGAGGAGCCTAACTTGAGATCCTAAAGGAGACAGATCGGTCATCATTGTCTCATGGTAGTATTTTATTATGCCTAACTGTTATATTTTGTTATAGTTTCACCTGGAGCTCATTTTGATAAGTGCTTTAACTTCCTCTTAACAGCAATTTTTAAAAAGTCAATTATTTCCACACTTTTGCAAGTATTTACATATTCCCCCTTTTGCAGTTCCAATTGGTTGCTTCCTTTTTGACCCTGAAAGGAACACCCCAACTTCTTCACCATCCCAAACCTACTTCTTACTTTTCGTTCCATTTATATAAACATTTCCTTTTGGCTTGACACTATTACTTTTCTCATTTGTTGACCATTGATGGATGATTAATAACACAAATGGAGCTTCTACCTTTTAAAGGGTGTGCACTAGTTTGAAAGAGAGGAGGGAACATCAGGAGTGGATGATTAATGAAATAATACCTATGGTAGAGAAAAGGACACACATTAAGAACAATAAAGAAATAAACAGAAGAATAGATAGGAAAACCACTTAAAATATTACATACAAGGAACAATGAAACAGTATTTTTTGATTTAATAATATTTCAGTTTTACATCAGTAAGTTAATGAGGCTTTATTGAGGACTGAGATTCATTTCAATGGCACTTATTGCATGAAGGCAGCTGCAAAAAATAGACTAAGTGGAGAAAAGGCACAACATTTCATGAAGTTGTATAAAAAGCTAAAGCTATTGCAGAGAGGAAAATAATTGGGAGCAGGGATGGTGTCGCTCTCTTTGAGTCAGAGATTTTAACAGCACAGAAAGAGGCCCTTCGGCCCACTGCATCCATGGCAGTCATCAAATGCCCTTCCAATCCTACTTCCTAGCATTGGCCTCTAGCCATGTACTTTATAGCATTCAAACATTTCATTATTTTAATTTTTTTGCCAAATTTGTTTCAGAGCTGTGAAGTGGGAACTGTGAGCTAAAGGTGATGTTTGGACTGTGGGTAGCAGCAAAAAGCAGACTAAACAAGCTTTTGTTTATTTGAGATGTCAGAAGTAGAAGTTAATTGTTCTTGATTAAAACGTTCTGCAGATGCGTTGTCTAAAAACAGTATTATCATAGAATCCCTACAATGTGGAAAGAGGCCATTGAGCCCATCAAGTCTTAACTGAACCTCCCATCCAGATCCTCACTCTATCTGGTAACCTTACATTTACATTGGCTAACCCACCTAGTCTGCACATTCCTAGACACTACAGGACAATCTAGCATTGTCAATCCATCTAACCTGCACATCTTTGGACTGTGGAAGGAAACCAGATCACCCAGCAGAAACCCATGCAGAAATGAGGAGAATATGCAAATTCCATACAATCATCCAAGCTGGAATTGGGTATTTGGTGTGGTGAATGCTAACCACTGAGCCACTTTGCTGCCTGATTTTATTTAAACAGAAAGCACAAAGTTGGCTATTAATGAGGTCAATATGTGGGAATTGGTTCCAACAAGTCTGAAAAAGATCTTATGCTCAAGCAGATGTTGAATGGGAACTAGGATCTTGTGGAGGAGACAGTAGTCTGTCAGCGACTGGTCAGAGTTTGAGTTGTATTTTTAAACTGTGTTTTCTGTGAAAAAAAAAGCAATCAGGCTATTAATTCTACACCATGGAGATTTGAACGCTCCCAGCCAACCTCTCATGGAAGCTCTTGGAAGCTCAGAGGATAAAAAAAAACTAAATTATACATATCACCGTCTTTATTTGAGTGAACTGAAAGTGCGATCCTGATTGATATCTTCACAAAATCAACAAGAAATCCTCACCTTTGCTTTTGGAACAATGCATTACAAAAAACACTTAAATAATTTGACCAGTTTTCTTATTTACTCTCATTTATTTCTAAATTGTGTTTGTGAATGGGACTGAAACAAAGATTTCTGGGTTTGTAGTATAGACCAATTAGATTACTTTGTTGTTTAATTTTATTCTGCTAAATTTATTATATTGTTAATAATTTGCTATGTCTTTTGTTTCAGAGACAAACCAGTGATTAGCATTGTTTATTTGCAAAGTCTGAGATTTGTTATTCAAAAGTAAGGAACTATTAGGGTCAATTTTAAGGATCCTTTAATGTTATTATGTTGCAAAGTCAGAGGTAAAAAGGCTGATTTGATTCGGCTGTCTCTGTGTTGTAACATCACCTGAATATTTTATTGTAATGGTTCTCACCTCACCATCCTTTCAAGCAGTGAATTCCAGATACCCATCACCCACTGGATGATGAAAATTTTCCTTCAATCCCCTCTAAACTTTCTGCCCTTCCTGATGAATCTGCTACGCACCCACTCCAGTGCAAACATATCCTTTCCACAGTGTGAAGACCAGAACTACACACAGTACTACAGTTTAAACTACCGTTGTATTGTATACAGCTCCATCATTATTTTCCAGATCTTATATTTAATGCCTTGACTAGTAAAGGCAAGTATCCGATGTACCTTCTGTTATGAGGTTGAAGATGTATATTGTACTTTTAAGAAAGAGTGAATGCTATTCTGAACTGAGAGATTACAAGCACCCATGTACACAACTAGATGGCAGTTTCAGAGTGTGCAGGAATATTGGAAATATGTAACATTTGATTGTGAAATGGATACCTGGGTTTTGGTTGCTGTTTTGACAACAATTCGAATTTAACCAATCAGTTTAAATTATGCCCGAGGTTATGAAAACCCAATCGAGTTTAAATTTATTGTTTTCTGAGTATGCATCAGTATATATATTTGTTATTGTCTCATCTTTCTGTTGTAAGTCCGTTAACCTTTCAGGACTAAAAACCTGAAGCCTGACCTTCTTCCTGTTCAGGCTTTTCCTGCACCATTACATCAAACAGGATGTCAAACTAACTGAACCTCAGCTCCTTTGTCTTTTTCTTTAGTTTTTCCTTCTTGCTGTAACTTATGACAGTGGGATCTTGTTACTACATAGTCTGGAAAAATTCCAGGGTATTTTACTTTTAACTCCTCAGTTCCATGGTTTTCCTTTGGCTTCTCCACCAGAAGGGGTATCAGTTCCACCTTGGATCCTGCTAGATCGTCCCAAGCTGTATTCCTGGAACTGACACTATCAATCACGCCCACTGTTACTTCCCCAGTCTTAATTTGGCTGTCCAACCTAATCTTCCATAGGGGAATGCTAAATTTCTGTCCATTTATTTCACAAATTATCACCCTCTCATCGAACATGTCAGAAAGAGTGAAAATACTTTAATTTCTTATTATTAGAGACTGACTAGATCCCGTAAGATAATAACACTCTTAAGGATAGAATCCTAAGATAAAAATGGAGACCATGGCAAGTTAGTGTAGAGGAGAAATTGACAGAAGTGTACCAGATTGTGGTAGCATGCAGACAGGAATTATTATGGATAGCACAAATTACCAGGAGAAGGTCACCTCATTGTGAGGAAGACTCAGGCTTAGGTACAAAAGCACTTCTATTGGCCTGGACTGCATAAAGATGTGGTTAAATTCTGCTGTACATGTCATACATATCAAATGGTAGGGAAATCATAGGCATCAATAAAACCGACACCTTTGCTGCCAATTCCTGCAAGTGAAGAACCTTTCACGTGGATTATGATTAATTATATAGGTCCCCTCCCTAAAACTAGACGTGTGAACCAATATTTGCTCACCATAATGGATGTGTCTACCCATTTCCAGAGGCAATTCCATTCTGGAGTATTAAGGCATAAGGGTGGTTGAGGAGTTAGTAACTTCCTTTACCCGGTATGGGCTACCCAGAGAGATTCAGTCAGACCAATGGTCTAATTTTACCGCTAGGCTGTTTAAGTAAGTCATGGATAGCTTAGCTTAGGTATGCAGCACTTTAAATCAAATATGTACCATCCTGAATCCCGGGGAGGCTTGAAAAGGTGGCATCAGACTCTGAAGACCATGTTAATAGCATACTGTCAGGATTACCTGAATGATTGGGATAAAGGTATCCCATTCGTATTGTTTGCCATTAAGAAGTAACATTTCTTAATCACTCGATGTACCTGTCCTGTTGCATTCAAGAATCTCTGTACAAGTACACTAAAGACCTGCTGATCCTCAGTGCTACCCATTGTCTTACCATTCATCATGTACTCCCTTGTCTTATTAATTTCCTGAAATATAGTACTTCACACTTTTCAGGATTAAATTCCTTCTCCCATGAAAAAGAAAGCATAGAGAAACAATTTCCAGAATACATTAGAAAGGTTATGAAAGATAGAAGTGATTTGGCACCGTCAGAAGGAAGGGAAGGACCGGGAATAGCAACTGAACTTAGTGCAGTGATCAAAAAGATGAAAGATGAAAACACTTGGAAATACTGAGACACCAAAAGAATGTTTGCAAGTTTTAAATGATGGGATAGTGACAAACCTCTGTAACAGAATTTACAGAATAGGATTTTTCCCTGAGGATCTTATGCAATTAGTTTTAATTAAGCTTCTTAAGAAAAAGTTCTGGGATGTCCAAAAACATGTGAAGTAGCCACATGCATCAGGTGTAGAAATTGATTTTAAGAATTATTTTGGAATAAAGTGATCAGTGTATAGAAGCATAGATAGATGATAGACAGCCTGGAATCAGATTAAACCAATTAATAAGAGTGGACACCTTTTAATGAGAGTAGACATTTCAAGCATGCCTTGAAATGCAAAATAATGTGCATGCTTTATAAGCTATGAAAAGGCATTTAATTGGGTGTACCATCACAAAATAATGAAGCGCGTCAAGTGCCAGAAATTGACAGAAATGGACAGAAATGATAAACAGATCATTCAGAATCCACATTGGAATCAATGAGCAGTGATTAAACTGGATTGCATTTTGTCAGATAGCTTTCCAATCAAAAAGACAGCATATTATATATCAAAAACTATTCAACCTGTACATCAAATTTATCTTTAGAGACTTAGCAGATCTACCAGATTGTTCACATTCAATTTACAGATGTTGCAATAAGATACACAGATGACACTGCATTGATTACAGTCAGAAGATGCAACAAGAAATTGGAAACAAAATGAAAGCAAGGGGTGTAGAAAGTGCATTAAAAATGAATGTGAAAAACCACCAAAACAATGTTTATCTAGAGAAAGCTAATCCCTGAAATGAAAACTGAAGTGAATGTACATGTCCTGGGACAAACAAAAAGGTGCTTATACCTTGGGCAGTTCATCACATGTGCTATCGAAAAGAGAAATGAGGTAGCCAAAACCAGTTTTGTCAGAATGAAAGTTATATTAATATCAAAACAAACTGAATCTGAATCTTAGGGAAAGGATGCTGAAGTTGTATATTTTATCATCTACGTTATATTCTACAGAAAATTGGACAACTGTCATGACTCACTGGGGCAGTGCACTGCAATCTGTTCCCAGAGCCATCACAAATGTGAACATTTGACTAAACACTGAATTGCTCAAATTTATCTAATTCAGATTAAAAGAATATGCATGCTGGGTTTTTAAAATCATTAACTAGAGTAGCTATTTATTGTAATCAAACTGTTTATAATCAACAGCAAGAAAGAAATAAATAAAACAGTAATAAAACAAAGAACTGCTGATGCTGGAGACCTGAATCAAAAACAGAAATTGCTGAAGAAACTCAGCAAGTCCATCAGCATCTGAGGGAAGAAAGCAGAGTTAATGTTTTGAGTCTGGTGACTCTTCATCAGATCTTCTTTGAAAAAGAGAAATAAATTGCTAACTTATAAATGTACCATAAACTCAACTCCTTTTTAAAATTCTCATATACAGATAAACAGACATATAAACAGACAAATTAAGATCCAGGTATTATCGATGAGGAGACGGAAAAAAGTCAAAGAAGCACAGTTCTGACACCAATCTAGAACACAGATGTTGATGTAATATTTCTTTTCCCTGCTGTTTCCAATTCTTTGCTAATGATGTAAAATAGTGGATATCCTGTTTTTCAGTCTGACATTTATTGGTTGAGGATTCACCCCTTCAGTGCCTGTGAATGTTTTTCTTTCCCTGCTTCGAATGCAATTCATGTGAAAGTGGTGAGTAAGAGCAGTTACCAGGTGATTTTCTGCTACTTCTCTATTTCAGGAGTAAGAGAGAGAGAGACTTTGGTGCTTTCTCCTCACAGAGTGGATGTTTCTGCTGTCCACATCCAAGTCTTGTAGCGACCTGCCCAGGGAACCAATCAAGTAGTTGTTTCTTTGCTGAGCCTACACCAGATCTGAATTGAAAAACCAAGCAAAACTGTTTCTCAGCAAAACTGCTTGGACATATACACACTGCTGCTATGTCCAGCATACACTCCCACTGACTGAATAAGGCACCATTGTAGATTTAACTGATAATGAGATCTAGTAACCTGTTTTAAAATCTGCAACATCTTCTTCCATCTTCTTGGTATAAAGCAGTATCTTTACTCATTTTTTGGTCCACAGTTACACAACAAATAAAGCATGAGTTGGATACAAAAAGGGGAGTGTTCCACATACTCTACAGAGATAGAAGGGCTGATAAAGAAGTGCTGGTAATGGTTGGAGAGAATAGATACTAATGCATAATGTCGAAAGAAAGATATAATATTTTTGTCACATCATCAGAGCAGATAGTATTCAAAAACAATTATTGGAAGGAAAGAGCCACAAAAACTATGAGAAAGGGAAAGCAGAGGAGAGAACAGATAATGGCTATAATGGGCTGGATGCAGTTGACCTAAGTGCAACGTCAGTGTAGTGCTGGATGAGCAAAAGTAGAGTTTCATGACAGTCAACCTCCTGGGAAGAAGGTGACACTAAAGAATAAATAAAATTAATTTTATATTTTATCCAAAACATCTCTGAATACATCTCACTGTTTTTTCTGTAAGTTTACCCATGAAAAATTCAGTCTATTACTCATCTTGGAGACTGCAGATTTACTTTTAACTTCAATGCATAAGCAATACCATGCAATACCTATCAGTATTTGTCATATTCAGTAATTTAATTACCATATATGCATTCTTTCAGAGATGAAATGTATGAATTATTAAAATTAAATGTTTTCCTGTCTAGAATTTTCTGGTATTCCTATACTTCATGTATTTATGTAAAATTGTAAAAGTCGTTAACCTTGAGGTTAATTTCTGCATGAGCCAACTAATCCTGTCATCTCAGATTCACATAATTGTTAATGCAAAAGTTCAAATAGCTGAAAGCAAACATTGGAGCAAAATTGGGGTGACAGTTGTAAACTTTATTCAAGTATAAGAAGTTATGCTTTTAAAGTGATAAACATATTTATCTAGTTATAAAACTTAATTACTTTTTATTGAACCAAGTGTGAAAGCAAAGTTGTAAATGATTAAGCAATTTATCTCAAGAATATATTTTCTTTAAACATATGAATTTTCTTTATTAACTGCTTGGAAATAACAATTAATGTGATCAAGTCAAAAAATGTTCAGTCTTAATTAGCATTTTGTGATGTTTCTTGATCAGTGACAAAATGATGCACTTTCCGTTGCCCCACTCTTCATTTCTCATACTAAATTCAGGAATTCATTCAATAAAGTTGAAAGGAAACCTTTGTGTTCCATAGAATGAATGATGACATATAGATGATATTTGAAGGTTAATAACTTTCAATATAATAGCATGAGGTCTAACAAAATGGGAAATTTATAAAATCCTCAAGATTCAGAAAACAATCTGTTATTTTTAGATCTTAGTATGAGGGCCTCTGAAATCTCTGGTATTCTCACAAAGTTTAGTAAATGTACAGGTGAGGGAGCATTATAAGACATTGTCCAATCATACGAAGCATGAAAGACTTCAACTTGCATTTATATCATGATGGGAGCAACATGATGCATCCTGGGGGCAAGTACAGCACATCATTACTACAAGAGTAGGCTATTCAGCTACTCAAGACTATTCTAACACATTAGGGCATATAGGGCATGTGTACATCAAATCCATTTACCAGTCGTTATGTATATCCTTTCAATCCATTACCAAAAGGAAAAAAAAACAATCATAGTGCTGATTAATATCTCTTATAACCTCTTCCTTTAGCCTGAACATACAAAAATCTGAACATGCACCAGCAGGTTCAGAAACAGCTTCTTCCCAGCCATTATCAGACTGATGAATGGACTCGCTAGCCTCAAACAATGCTGATCTTGCCAATGTTGATCTTACCTAGTGCACATCCTGTGCAATGCAACCTGTATGCCTCTAAATCTTTTTACAATCTCTGATCTGTACATCCTTGCTTACTATTGTGATTATGCTGCTCCTTTAACAAAGTTGTGTTGTCCCTTGATTTTTTCCAAAAGTGTTTTATGACACAGGTTCTGAAACGTCTGGGTTGATATACTTCAAAAGGCTTTCAAGTTTTAAAAAAACACCTGTACACCAAAAATGGTTTCCCTGTTACATTTCTATTTCTCATTTTAACCATATCAATTAAATCATTACTCAACTTTCTAAACTCCAGGAAATATATGTATTAAAATTGAGAAATGCACAGTAAGCAAGAGAAAATATATTAAATCAAAGATAAAAACTATCAGAATATCAATATTTGCATTGTTACTGTTGGTTTTCAAGTAAACTGTTATTTCATGAGTTACTTAATTGTAACTGTTGTCGTGACTTTGCCAGACAGAGCTGCAACTTAAATGAATGGATGAGCAAATGTCAGACTTGCATTTTGCAGCTAAACCAAAAGTTCTGCTTACATAATACCACCATTGTGGTGGTTTCAATTGATTTCCATCACCACTGTAAAGTTCAAATACAATCTTCTCTGTTTAAGTTCCTTCTCACATTGACTGAGAAATGATAATTTCCCAATGGAGTCTCAAGCTTTTTTATACTTTCTCAACTGATAATGCATTGACCTTCAGTGTTCATGATAAAATGGCAAAAGACTACAGCAAATATAGCAAAGCATCAGGAAAAGACTTGCATGGCCTATACGAAGAATCATAAATCAAACCTTATTAAAATTATTTAAAAGTGACCAAGTAGCAATTTACAATTCCTAGGTCCTTATAATTGATCTGTCCAAGGCACAAAGTTACATTCTTTTTTTTAGAAAAGGCTATTTTTGCCAGAGAAAGATGCAATGAAAGAAAGGCATGTTTGGAGTCATAAATCATTCTTTGGGGGAATTGATTAAAGTTTAGTCTTTTACATGGGGATAATCTTCATTGGTTATGCAGTCAGGTTTCATGTCCGCGTACAGCCAGTGTGACTGGAAACCCAGGTGGCGAGATGGAGTTTGGGTCTTGTCATGATGGGAATCTAAACTATTACAGGCTGCTCATAATCCCAAGGGAGAGATCTATGGTTTATGTCAAGGCCATCTACTGCATCAGATAAGAGACATATCACAGGAGATCTGGAGACCTGTAACTTAGGGTATTGCAGTCACCAATTTCATCAATGTTGGTCTGTATCAGCTGAGAAGTGGCAGATAAAGTTTAACAGATGAACGTGAGGTGTTGTATTTTGGTAAGGCAATGAGGACAGGACTAATATACTTAATGGTAAGGTTCTGGGAGTGTTGCTGAACAAAGAGACCTCAGGTTGCAAGTTCATAGATCCTTGAAGTGAAGTCACAGGTAGACAGGGTAGTGAAGGAGTTTGGTACACTTGATTTTATTGGTCAGTTCATTGAGTATAGGCATTGGGATGTCATGTTGTGGCTGTAAAGGACATTGGTTAGGTCACTTTTGGAATACTGTGTTCAATTCTGGTTTCCCTGCTAAAGAAATTATGTTGTTAAACTTGAAAGGCTGAAAAAAAGATTTGCAAGGATGTTGTCAGGGTTAGGGAATATGATCTATAGGGAGAGGCTGAATAGGATAGGGCTATTTTCCACAGAGTATCGGGGGTTGAAGGATGACTTCATAGAGATTTATAAAATCATGAAGGGCATGCATAGGGTGAATAGCCAAGTCTTTTTCCAAGAGCAGGAGTGTCCAAAACTAGCGAGCGCTGATTTAAGATGAGAGGGGATTATATAAAAGGGACCTAAGTGGCAACTTTTTCACACAGAGGGTGGTGTGTGTGTATGGAGTGAGCTACCAGAGGAAGTGGTGAACGCTGGTACAATTACAACATTTAAAGGCACCTAGATGGGTATCTGAATACAAAGGGTTTAGAGGGATATGGGCCAAATGCTGGAACGAGATTAATTTAGGGTATCTAGTTGGCTTGGAGTTGGACCAAAGAATCTGTTTCCATAAGTATGTAAGTTAGCTAGCTGAACTTGAAGGTTTGTTTTCAGATGTTTCATCACCATACGAGGTAACATCATCAGTGAGAGTCTCCGGTGAAGCACGGGTGGTATGTCCAGCCTCTCTATTTATAGATCTTAGTTTCTTAAGGTGGGTGATGTCATTTCCAGTTCTTTTTCTCAAGGGAAGGTAGATAGGATCTAAATCGATGTGTTTATTAATGGAGTTCTGGTGGTGTAAAACTCTACATACAACTAGGCATATAATAGGAATTAATTCAACCGAATCTTATAGCAGTTGGTTAGAATCAACTATTTTTGTATTTTTTTATTTAAATAACTGTGACAGTGGAAAATATAAGAGAAATAACGTAATTTCTGATATGTCTAAACAAAGTTTTCAAGAAAAACAGGTACCCAATAAGCACAATCCCTCAGAAACAAACCCAAACAAGCAGACACAACGCAACCAAAAACTATAGCCACATTATCTTATATCAAAGACGTGTCAG
Source organism: Chiloscyllium punctatum (assembly GCF_047496795.1). NCBI lineage: Eukaryota > Metazoa > Chordata > Chondrichthyes > Orectolobiformes > Hemiscylliidae > Chiloscyllium > Chiloscyllium punctatum. Next base: position 37,226,083 of record NC_092782.1, on the reverse strand, counting down.
AAATGACTTCCAGACTACTCAGACCCCTTAGCATCATGTAGCCCACAAACCTACTAACACACTTAAATAGCGACTAATGAACCAAAGGGTCCATTAGATACTACCAGCAAATCTAATGTTATTTACAAGATACCATGCAAGAACTATAAAAAACACTACATCAGACAAACTAACAGGAAACTTGCCACCAAAGATACATGTACACCAACTGGCCACGACACGACCCACTATATATACAGTTTCTATATATACAGACAAAGAAGGACACCACTTTGACTGGGACAACACACACATCTTAGCATAAGACATGCACAAGAATTCTTAGAGGCATGTATGCAGAGTTTTACAGCCACTCCTACTTGCTAGCATTTTTTAACAAATAAGTTGAGAACAATCTATTTCATTCAGGACTTGCTAGGCATCCTTTTACAGATAAAGAAAGTGTTTCCTAAGACTAATTCACTTTCAAATCTATGTTTAAATGCTTTCCCCTAATGCTTCTATTATACTTTAGTTATATACGTTTATCTATAATTGTGTTGAAATCTATCTCTATCATTATCAAGAATCTTTAACTGGAACCTATTTCTTAATATTGTGAATAACATCAAATAAACAAGTAATTACTATAAGATAAATTCAGCTTTTGTTTTTCATAGCTGCCTAATGAGGTAGGCTGACTGCCTCATGGACTGAGATTTACACCCCTTGTTCTAACTGGTGCTGTTTGCCTAATGGGAGAATTTTTCATTAATGAGACTAGAATCAATCACTTGTTGTATTTCAATGAACTTTGTCTATCCTTGGGCACCCTCCTATCAAACTGTCTCGGATGTCTGTGTAGGGCCTTGCCTTGGAGTAGCCCTGTTCAAAGATACTATTATGTTTCACTTAATGCTGGAGCAGGCTGGTTAATTCTGTTTATCCCTTGATCGCCATTTTGTGTCTTTCAAACATGGGCAGCCCTTACAATACATGATAGAAGTTCTTATTGTGATTCCAGAGGAGTTGAATGTTGATGGAATGGAAGACTTCTTGTGGATGGATCTCAGACTCATCAGTTCCTGGGTGCTTCAATGGTGCAACTGATGATGCTGTACACAATACAGAAGAACCTTGATTATCTGAATCTCGATTATCCGAAAATCGGATTATCTGAAGAAGATTTCAAGGTCCCGCAAAAACATTACATCAAAGAGATAAGTGTATTTGATTTACCTGTCCTAAAGAGGACGTGAAAACGCTGGCAAAAACAAAGAGACACAAGCAGCTCAAGCATCAGCAACTGGATAGTTTTAAAGTAAGAGTTGTTACACAGCCCTTTGCAAAAGTAAGTGTTTTACGATATCCCCTGCACTTTACCAGGCTGTTCATTTAAAAAAAAAGACTGCGAACATAAACGAGACGGGGCTTCTGTCTTTCTATTGTGAGATTGAGCTTCCGGAAACCGATACTGTAAATGGTCTTGCGATCATAGAAGCTGTTTGGGACCTTGTTTAGTGCTGGGATAGTGCCTGAAATAGTGCCCACCAATCTCATGCGGATAATCGAGGTTCCTCTGTAACACAGCTATAACCTCTTTAATGATCAATTCTAGGGCAGATGCCAAGCTAACTGGACTATTCATTTAAGTGATTCTCTGCCATTCTTTACGTTCTGATCAATCATCTGATCTGGCACTCATCTTTGTGCAGTTACATACTTTGTCCTTAACTTTGATACTTTACATAACTTCTTTAGTTAACTAAGAAGGATGGGTTCTCCCTTTGACATTTTACTTTATAGTTGGAACATACCTCTGATTATTCTGAAATATCTCCTTAAATGTTTACCACTGACACTCTATCCTAATATACCAGTTCACTTCAGCTAACTCAGCTTCTATTCCCACATCAGTGCTGTTATTTATTTTTAAAATGCTGATTTTAGACCAGATCTTCTCCTTTTCAAGCTATGTGCAAGATGGTGGGATGTAAGTTTAGTGAGGCATCTCCAGTGTATGCGCTGCATAAAGACAAACATAAACTCAAGTAGATATAGGTTTGTCAACAGTTTGAATAAAGGTTCTTAACTTTCAAAATCTGCCCATTAAAATCACAAATAATAGAACTAATGGAAAAGTTGAAAGCCATGGAATAAAAGGGACTGTGACAGAATTGATACGAAATTAGATGTGTCAGAAGTAACAAAGAGTAAGGGTGAATGATTATTTTTCAGACTGGAATTAGGTATGCAGTGAATTTCCTCATGAGTTGGTGTTATCTTGATCTATGTTCATAACTTAGATTCATTAATACACAGGGCAACACTAAAATTTGTAGATGATACAAAATTTGAAAGTATTGTGGACCATGAGGAAATTTGAAAAAGTTCAAGAAGGAATGGGTAAATGTTGGGCAGATGACATTTAATGCAGTGAAGTGTGAAATATTTCATTTCAGTTAGAAGAATATGGAGATGCAATACAAAGGAAGTACAGGAGGAGAACAGATGTATTTGTGTACAAATCAACAAAGGTGATAGTACAGGATGATAAAATGATTAATAAAGATGTACAGAGGAACCTCGATTATCCGAACAACACAGGCAGGGAGTATTTTGTTCGGATAATCAAATGTTTGGATAATCGAATGACAGACAACACAGTTTTGCCAAACATACTCTTGGGCATTGTAAATAGGAACAGAGATTATCAGAGGAAGTATTTATAGTAAACCTACATAAAGCATTGGTTCAGCTACCCTTCAAATATCTTGTCCAATTCTGGGCATTACACTTTAGAAAGGATGTAACAACATTACAGAAGATGCAGATATGAAGAAATATTCCAGTGCTAAATTACATTTGCTTCCTAGATCGATTGGAAAACCTAGGACTCCTCTCCTTGGAGAAGAGAAAACTATGATGAGATTTGATAGATCTGTTCAAAATTATGCAAGATCTTTTCAAAGAAGATTGGGAGAAATTATATTTAATAGCAGAAGAACCAAGAAAGAGAGAACACTGCCTTAAGATGACTGCTTCTTTTGCTAATTGTGGTATGAACAATAATATTTTTCTTTACGATTACTTAGTATGTGGTATGCACAACCAGAGAGTGTGATGGAAAATGATTCAATCAAGGACTTCAACAAGGAATAGGATAATTATCCAAAGAGAAGAACTGTACAGAGCTTTGGGGAAAACATGGAAGATTGCAGATAATAAGAGGTTGAAGGTCAGTTACAGTCCAGGTATATATTTTTCTCGGAGAAAGTGAGGACTGCAGATGCTGGAGATCTGAGCTTAAAAATGTGTTGCTGGAAAAGCGCAGCAGGTCAGGCAGCATCAAAGAAGCAGGAGAATCAACGTTTCGGGCATAAGCCCTTCCTGAAGAAGGGCTTATGCCCGAAACGTCGATTCTCTTGCTCCTTTGATGCTGCCTGGCCTGCTGCGCTTTTCCAGCAACATATATTTTTCTAGTCAGAGTTATATTCCTGCTCATATTTTTTAAAAATCCAACAGATGGATTACTTGTTCCTCCATATGTACTGAGTTCTCACATAATTATCCCTTAGTTAACATTTAACTATCACTTGTTCCCTAGTTTCAAATGGTCTTCAGAATTCCTGCCCCACATCACTGGATGACAACAGGGGAGTGGTCTGAAGTGGAGTTGCTCTTGCACAGAGTTGTTGGATGAAATGACCTCATTTTGTGCTGTAACCATTCTATAATTCTTTGATTTTATGGGTCTGTTTTTTAGTAGCTTCTAGATAAAGGCGGCTTGCAACCTCAGCATTTTAATTTCACTCAACGCTAATTTTTTCAGCCTATCTCCTCCCTATTACATAAACTCCCACCTTCTAACTTTACAATATTGCCCACTCTGCTTTGACCTCAGTTCATGTGCTACTAATAGTTCTCATTCCTATCACTATCCAGACTAAATTAGTGATCACTGGCTAGCCTCCAATCCTCTGCCTTCATATATGTGAGTTTATACAAAGCTCTTCTACCAGTATTCTATTCACAGCAGAATGTAAAACTTTGAAGAACATCTTAATATTAAAGATTGAATATCAACTATAAATATAAACTAAACACAAAAAAAACCAATAGAAAAATACCCAGAAATTATTCATTAGGTTTTCAATCACAAATCATGCAAATCTATTTTGACAATTATATGCAAAATTTTAAAATGAACAGAATGTGTCAACCTTCACAAGAAGTCCCAGTTTTCTTGCACATTTTGCAGCTGAATCTTGCTTATTTTTGCCTTCACTCCCATGAGTGAATCTCTTCAAAATTTATCAGAGAAAGCATTGTGAAATTTAAACAATATTAACCATTTTAATAGACACAATCTCACATTATGAATCACATTTTAATGGAAATTTTCCATTAAAGAGACATGATAGTTTCACACTCTGGCCATCATATGTTTCTCTGCCAAATAGAAAATTGTTTAAAGTACCAGTGACTGTGGAACCACACCAAACTATGACTTTTATTTTACTTCAACTTGAGTCTCTTAATTGCCTTAATTAGTCTTTTCCAATATTAATGAGTTATCTAAATATATTGTTTACATCTTGAAGGAAGAAGTGGAAATTGAAAAGCGGAACATGACAGAAGTAAAAGCATTAACTGTCGTATTCAGTAACAGTTCCACCCGATATGATGATATCACACAGGCCTGAATGAAAAATTGAGAATTCCAGCTGGAGATCTCAATGGGGCCAGACATGCCATCCCTGGTTCCTAATCATTTTAGTAATTATGTCTAACTTGTCAGTATACTTTGTTATATGCAAGAAAATGCATCTTGTTGTTAAGACAGTCATCTTGTTAAAACTCATGACTGGTGAATCACCGTTAACCAACAAGCCCTTTGTCTAGAAAGGAGGATTGGCGGCAGCACTCTTCCCCAGTCACAAGCTGCCAGGGCTGATTCTGCAAAAAATGTGGTCATCAGTTGTGTACAATAAAACATGGTAACATAGTCAGGACCTAAATTGACATTTTTGATGTGACTGAGAATCTGCTCCGAACTTCTCTAAGTAAAGAGACAAAACATTTACACTAGCACAATAAGTGCACTATTAAGAGTGCAACTGATCACTGCAGCATTTGGAATGTTTAAATAATATTACAAAAAGATAGAATGTGGCAATTTTCCACGATTAGGAATCAAGAAAATGCAGCACACAAACACACAAATTACTTCAAGAACATTAAGGAAAGTACAACAATTATATGAACAAATTTTGTGCGAACATTGACTTCAATACCCCTATGCATCATATTTGTTTTGATTTTTGCTAGGAAAGTGCAATACTATGAACAGTGATATATATTTTCACATTTAGTAAATTACTTATAATTGTGTCGAATATGTCAGTGAAACTTCAAAGAACATTTTGACACGTTGAAACACTTTCTCTTGCATAGTTTGTTCTTCACTTAAAACTGAGGTTTAAGTGCAATTACAGAAAGGCACCTTTGTTTTGATTCTCAATTCAAGGTTACAAGCTGTTTAGGTTCACCACCGTATGACAGATATATGCCCTGTACCTTCCAAGCACAGTTAAAATAATTTGAACACTATTAAAGGGAACATTTTCTCAATGGCTTCAGGACAGCATGAAGTGTGAGGTTTCTCATTATTTGGAAAAATGAAAGTTGATGAAAAATACATCCTTGCCATGTTCTATCCAAAGCAACATTATTTTTAGAAACTGTGTTGATTTCTAATATGCTTCTTATATTAGATTCTATGGTCATAAATTTGGAAAAATGGAAGATTCAATGCAATCTGAAGTACAAAATTAAATAAACCAGCCCAAGGGTGTAAATGGTTATAAAAAAATATTGTCAACATCAGCAATCTCTTCTCTTCTTCATTGCCCAAGAGTCTGTTAAGTCAACATACTTTTTGTTCTACGTGAGCTCTAAACGTTAGATATAATAAAATCCTCCCTAAAAAAGAAATTGCTGGTAGTGTCACAACTGAGACCAATATTGAATTAACCAATAAGACGTAATGATAAAGAAACAAAGCAAAATACATGAAGAAGGGAAAATGATGAATCAAAATGAAATACCAAGAAAAAAATAATGTCAGGGAAGAAGTATTGCATTAAGAGCAGGACAAGAAAAAAGAAAAAATGCTGTGTTTTACGATTACATGAAGGAAAAGAAAACTTGAGAAGTCCACTGATTAGAACCAGATGGACCTCATTAACTATGAAGTTCTTGATTGGCTCAGGTTAACAGACCCAATCAAGAAAGCCTCAGCTGACCAATATAATCAGATTAGCATTGCCTCAGTAGAGGAGAGAAGTCTGAGATTTTGCAAGGTCCACTCAGTAATATTTACCTGTGGACAAAAGTAGAGGTAGAAAGCTGGAGTGAAGGAGTTATCAAACCACTGTGGTTTGCAGAATGGACAACACTGGTTGTGCTGATTGTGAAGTCTGACAGCTCAGTTTGGCTTTATGGGTATTCTAAGCAAATGGTAAACCACTGCTTGCAGCTGGATAAATACCTGATTCCTTACATGTCCTTTACAAAGCTGGATGAGTCATGACTACCTGCAATTATGACTGGATGAGGAATCTCAGAGGTATGCTACAACTAATACTCCTAAGGGTTTATATCAGTATATGTGCCATTTGGGGTATTATCAGCCTGGGTTCTTTTTTTAGTGGGCCAGGGAGAACACTTTACAAGGGCTACCTCCAGGTTGCCCTTTAGATGATGTACTAATAATAGGGAAGACAAATAAAGAGCATTTGGAGAACTTAGACATGGTCCTGAAACATTTGCCTTCCATGAGGCAAAATGTGTTCCAAGTGATCTACTTTGGTTAGAGATGACAAAAGCTGGTTACACCTGTTGGAAGAGAAAATGGAGTGATCAAAGGAGCTCTGGCTCCCAGGTGTGTACTGGAGCTTAAGTCTTTCCAGATTCAAATGTAACCTGATTTCTAGCTTGGTAGAAAGCATCCAAGGAACAGGAGAATTGATGTTTTGAGCACCAGCCCTTTTTCAGGAATGAGGAAAGTGTCCAGCAGACTAAGATAAAAGGTAGGGAGGAGTAGTGTTAGGAATGCAATAGGTGGAGGGAGGTCATGGTGAGGGTGATAGGCTGGAGTGGGGGTGGAGAGGTCAGGAAGAAAATTGCAGGTTAGGAAGGTGGTGCTGAGATTGAGGGATTTGACTGAGACAAGGTGGGAAGGGGAAATGAGGCAACTGGAGAAATCTGAGTTCATCCCTTGTGGTTGGAGGGTTCCCAGGTGGAAGATGAGGTGCTCTTCCTCCAACTGTTGTGTTGCCATGGTCTGGCAATGGAGGAGTCCAGGATGTGCACATCCTTGGTGGAGGGGGAGTTGAAGTGTTGGACTATGGGGTGGTTGGGTTGGTTGGTCTGGGTGTCCCAGAGGTGTTCTCTAACATTCTGCAAGTAGGTGGCCTGTCTCCCCAATATAGAGGAGGCCACATTGGGTGCAGTGGACGCAATAGATGGTGTGTGGAGGTACAAGTGAATTTGTGGCAGATATGGAAGTGTCCCTTGGGGCCTTGGAGGGAGGTAAGGGGGGAGGTGTGGGTGCAAGTCTTGCATTTCTTGTGGTTGCAGGGGAAGGTGCTGGGAGTGGAGGTTGGGTTGTTGGGGGGGGTGTGGACCTGATGAGGGAGTCACGGAGGGAGTGGTCTTTTTGGAACACTGATGGGGAGGGAAATATGTCCCTGGTGGTGGGGTCTGTTTGGAGGTGGTGGAAATGATGGCGGATGATATGCTGGTCATGGAGGTTGGTGGGGTGGTAGGTGAGGACCAGTGGGGTTCTGGCCTAGTGGTGGTTGGAGGGGTGGGGCTCAAGGGCAGAGGAGCGGGAAGTGTAAGAGATGCAGTGGAGGGCATCGTCAACTGTCTGGGGGGGGGGAAATTGCAGTCCTTGAATGAGGCCATCTGGGTTGTACGGTTTTGGAACTGCTCCTCCTGGGAGCAGATGTGGTGGAGACTAAGGAATTGGGAATATGGGATGGTGTTTTTACAGGGGGCAGGGTGGGAGGGGGTGTAGTCTAGGCAGCTGTGGGAGTCGGTCAGTTTATAGTAAATGTCCATGTCGATTCGGTCACCCAAGATGGAAATGGAAAGATCTAGGAAGGGGAGGGAGGAGTCTGATTCAGTCCAGGTGAATTTGAGGTCAGGGTGGAAAGTGTTGGTAAAGTGGATGAACTGTTCAATCTCCTCGTGGGAGCACGAGGCAGCGCTGATACAATCAATGTAGTGGAGGAAAAGGTGGGGGATGGTACCAGTGTAGCTGCAGAAGATGGACTGTTCCACATATCCTACAAAGAGGCAGGCATAGCTGGGCCCCATGCGGGTGCCCATGGTTACTCCTTTGGTTTGGAGGCTGTGGGAGGATTGGAAAGAGAAGCTCAGGGTGAGGACCAGTTCAGTCAAAGGAGGGTGTCGGTGGAAGGGCACTGGTTGGTACAGCAGGAAAGGAAGGAGCGGAGGGCTTTGAGTCCTTTGTGATGGGGGATGGAGGTGTACAGGGACAGGATGTCCATGGTGAAGATAAGGTGTTGGGGAGCGGGGAAGCGAAAATCGTGGAGGGTGTGGGTGGTGTCCCGAATGTAGGTGGGGAGTTCTTGGACTAAGGGGGACAGGACTGTCGAGGTATGCAGAGATCAGTTCGGTGGGGCAGGAGCAGGCTGAGACATGGGTCGGCTGGGGCAGTCAGGTTTGTGGATTCTGGGCAGGAGGTAGAAACAGGTGGTGTGGGACTGAGGTTGGAGGTGGTGGATGGGAGATCCCCTGAGATGATGAGGTTTTCCAGCAACACATTTTCAGCTCTGATCTCCAGCATCTGCCGTCCTCACCTTTCTCCTCTATCTTGGCAACCTTACACCTGCTATTGAAAAAGGGTCAGCCTCAGAAATGGTCACTAAGCCAAGTAGCAGCTTTTAGGGAAGTGAAAAAACAGCTATTGTCATCTAAGGTGTTAGCCCACTGTGTTCTGAAGTGAAAAGTAGTGCTGACATACATTGCCTCCTTGTATGATATCAAGGCATAGTTGGCTCACTGGTGACCCAGTGGAGGGGAACTGCCCAATAGCTTATGTGTTCTGGACTTTCAAATGCAAGTATGCCTAGATAGAGAAGGAAAGTTTGACTGTTGTCATTGGTGTGAGGAAGTTCCACCATACCTTTTTTATGGACAGGAGTTTATCACAGTAACAAACCAGTATCCCTAACAGAGAATTGTGTAGAAATAGGGTAGTGCTGCCTGCCTTCTCCTCACCACCACCACTTCCCCACCTCCCCTTACTGGGGTGAGCTGCAACTAGCCACTAATTTGGCAGGTACTGAATACAGGAACAACCTGCAGGTATGGAGCCCAGCTTCAAAATAAGCAGGACTACTCATCGTAAATAATTGCAGACTGCAATGGGAGGGTGTTTAGGGTTGGGTGAGATAGGTGGTTTCTCTCAAAATATCCACAAACCTACAGTGGCATAACAAAATGAGCAACAGCCACCAATAATACATCCTACCCTAAAAAGACCATCAATTACATAATTAATAAATGGCCATGAAGGAGCACAAAAGGTTCTTGGAGGACACTGTTCCCAATTGAGTAGAGATAAGGAAAATCTTCAGCCAGAGAGTGGTGAATCTATGGGATTCACTGCCACAGAAGGCTGTGGAGGCCAGATTATTGAGTATATTTAAGGTGGCGATAGATAGGTTCTTGATTGTCAAGGGTTATGGGGAGAAAGTGGGAGAATGGGGCTGAGAAGCTTATCAGCCATGATTTGAATGGGGCAGAGCAGACTTGATTGGCTGAATGGATTAATTTCTGCTCCTATGTCTTATGGTTTTGTTTTGAAGGGCTAGTCTGTCAATGACTTAGCTCTGCATAGTAACATTTGAGGTAAGAGTAGAAAATGAATAGCAGTAAAGTTGGCTGTACTTTGAAGAGAGAACCTCTGTTTCAGTTCAATAGCATACCTTAAATTAAATGTAAGTTCTGCCTTTATTATACCACAGTGGTGCAATTATATTGTGTACAGGAATTGATTTGTCTAATTACAATAACATGTGAAATGTGTTATGACAACTGTTATTTCATTACTTCCATTTTGGATAAGATTTAATTCATACTCTGAAATCAATTAAAATTTGCACAATTTAATTTCAGACCCAGTGGTGCATTTCAGGGTTGGATTTGCTGCCAGTTATCCTGATTGCTCTACTTTTAGGGTGAGAGGGGAAAGAATAAAGGGGAACCTGAGGGGCAACCTTTTTAGTGGTACACATCTGGAATGATCTGCCAGCAGACGGGTACACTTTTAACATTTAAACAGCATTGGGATCATTACAGGGATAATGATTGGAAAGGATTAGAAGGATATGGGCTAATGTGGTTAGTGTGGGTGGACATTTTGGGCCAAATGGCCTGTCTCCATGCTGGAGGATTCTATGAATCTATGACTCTTGTGGCATAGTGATAATGTCCATACTCTAGGATTGGGAGGCCTGGTTCAAGTCTATAATATCTCTGAACAAGTTGATTAGAAAAATGTTTGATAAAATTTCAATCAAAGCAGTTTTTTTGGGTGTTTTCAGGAAAGTATGGCTGTAGTCAGATGTTTTGTACCCAATCAGGTCTGAGTCAAACATGTAAGCAGACCTTTCAGACCAAATTTATCCTATTTATGAACTTATCCAAATGTCTTTTAAACAACATGCCACAAGGATTGGTGTTGGGTCCACTACTTGTCGTTTTTTATAAAAATGACTTGGATGTGAGCATAAGAGATATTGTTAGTAAGTTTGCCGATGACACCAAAATTGGAGGTGTAGTGGAGAGTGACAAACGTTACCTCAGATGACAACAGGATCCTGATCAAATGGGCCAATGGGTTGAGAAGTGGCAGATGGAGTTTAATTAATAGGATAAATAGACAAAGTCTTTCCCTGGTGTGGGGAGTCCAGAACTCGAGGGCATAGGTTTAGAGTGAGGGGGAAAAAGATGAGACCTGAGGGGCAACCTTTTCACACACAGTATGTGTATGGAATGAGCTGCCTGAGGAAGTGGTGGAGGCTGGTACAATTTCAACATTTAAAAAGCATTTGGATGCCTATGAATAGGAAGGGTTTGGAGGGATATGGGCCAGGTGCTGGCCGGTGGGACTAGATTGAGTTGGAATATCTGGTCGGCATGGACAGGTTGGACCAAAGGGTCTGTTTCCATGCTGTACATCTGACTCTATAAACTGTACCTGCATTCACCACTTCCTCTGGATGTTTATTCCACACTAACTACCTTGTGTAAAAGATTGCCCTCCTGTCTGCTTTAAATCTTTCTCTTCTCACATTAAAAAATATGCCCATAGTTTTGAACTCTCCCTACCCTAGGGAAAAGACCCTTGCTGTTCACCTTGTGGCCATAATTTTAAACCTCAATGAGGTCACCCCTCAACCACCTACCTACGCTCCAGTGAAAAACGTCCTAACCTTTCCCATCTACCTTTGCACCTCAAAACCTCCTGGTAACATCCTGTAAGTCTTTTCTGAATCCTCTCCAGATTAATAATATCCTTCCTATAACAGGACAACCAGAACTGCACACAGTACTCCAGAACTGGCCTCAATGTCCCAACACCTATACTCAATGTCTAAGCTTTCTTAACTACCCTGTCTACACATGATGCAAATTTCAAAGAATTAAGTACCTGAAACCCTAGGTCTCACTGTTCTACAACACTACCCAGGACCCTACCATTACTTGTGTAAATTCTGACCTTGTTTGCATTACCAAAATTCAATACCTCATTTATCCAAATTAAACTCCATCTGCCGCTCTTCAATCTTTGACACAACTGTTCAAGATCTGTTTGTAATCTTGGATAATCTCAGAAGCTAAACAGACTCAAGCTTGGTTAGTACTTGAATGGGAATATCAGGTGCAGCAGGCACTTGGGGACCACTTGTGGTATAGTGGTTGTATCCCTACCCCTGGGCCAGGTGAGGCCTGAGTTCAATTCCCACTTGCTCCAGAGGTATATAATAATCTCTGAACAAATTGATTAGGAAAAATAGGCTAAATGAACAATGTAGTGAATTTGTTGTGGGGCAGTCGTATCCTTATGTCTCAGCCAGGGGGCCTGGGTTCAAGTCCCACCTACTCTAGAAATGTGTAATAACATCCCTGAACAGATTAATCAGAAAATATTTTAAATCAAAGCAGTAGGATAGCTCTGTTTGTAGTTGTCTGAGCAGCCTTGCCCTCACCTTACTCAAACCTATTCATCATTGCCAAGCAAAAATAAGATCTGGTCATTGATAGTTAACTCAAAATACCAAGTAATGAACTGCAATATTTCTCCCCCCCCCCCCCCCCCCCCTGCCGTGTTCAAAAGTCTAAACATTGATATCATAGCCCTTTAGTGAGATCCAGAAAACAAATGGTCAAATCAACTATCTTGGAAGGTGGGTATTCTGGGAAGGAAAATTGAGAACGCAGAATTTGTAGAGTTGACGTTGCCATCAAAAGTGAACTCATGAGCATCTTTAGAAACTCCATCTCCAATCAAAGGCAACCAATCAAAACCAAAATAACAGATGCTGTAAAACAAAACAAAAATGAAGTTTCTGGAAAAGCTTAGCTGGTGGCAGCATCTGTGAAGAGAAATCAGTTAACCCTTTGAGTCTGGTGACCCTTCCTCAGAACAGATGTGGAGTTCTGAGGAAGGGTCACTGGTTCCAAAATGTTAACTTTGATTTCTCTTCACAGATGCTGCCAGACTTGCTGAGTGTGTCCAGCAACTTCTGTTTTTGAATCTGCTACTTATATCAGCATTTCTATATGTACTTCACTTTCTTCCTTGGAGTCCAAGTTAAATAAATCTTCTGTTCTAACCTAGATGCTATCACAGTCAAGGATTATATGATTTGGTGATTTCAGTACAGAGGGGCACAAACACTCCTTTCCAGTAGTGTTTAGTTGAAGGGTGAGTTGGGAAGTTCAATTCTAAGGATGTATGTCTCTTATCTTGTGCTCTGAACACAATTTTGTAGTCACTAACACCTTTTACTGCCAAAAGAACAGTTTCAAGTCAACCTGGCAACAGCAAGCACTAGCATTTTTTAAAAACTATGCACTTCTTTTCAATCCTTGATTATGACAACTGCACATTACATGTGCTACTGTGATAAACAATGGATGCTAGGTAGACTATTGGCACATTGCCTCTGTTAATGAGAGAAAATCAACAGGCCTAACAACTCTGGAGCAAGTTTGACAACTCTGGCCTGTCAAATACTAAACACAAAGAATTTCAAGAAATCACTCAAACTTCAAGCATGGTCAGTCTCTCACTGTTTAAGTGCAGCAAACATTGATGGGAATTCAATGTTTAAATCAGCCAGGAAATTTTCAGAAAAGCTCTGCCACCAGACAGCCAAAGCTGAAGTTCAAAGGAGAATCCATGATTTGAAGAATGAATATTTGACAGAAGATTAAGGAGATTTTATCTCTGACTGACATGCTATGGACCACAATTATATGAAACAACACTAGTAAAATCCAGAGATGGAAACATTCTCTTCAAAGATTCAACCGTTATCAACACTCACTGGAAAGAGCACTTAATTTTCTTGCCAATAGCACAGGAGGTCCTTCCAGAAGCTGAGTGTCTTGGTGGATTAGAAACCAATCAATTCACCACAATTTTAGAAAAATTGCAGGGAATAGAATTGCTTTGTGCATGGCCTTCTTCAAAATCACAATATAATTGACATTTAGATTCCCTACAGTATGGAAACAGGCCCTTTGGCCTGACAAGTCCATACTGATATGCCGAGTAACCCACCCAGACCCATTTCCCTCTGCCTAATGCACCTAACGCTATGGCCAGTTCACCTGAACTGCACATTTTTAGACAGTGGGAGGAAACTGGAGCACGCAGAGGAAACCCATGCAGACACAGCAAGAATGTCAAACTCCACACAGGCAGTAGCCTGAGGCTGGAATTGAACCTGGTTTGCTGGTGTATAAGGCAGCAGTGCTAACTGCTGAGCCACCATACCACCCCTTTGAAAGATTCTACAACAAGATAGATGTCCAGTAGTTCACCAACATGACAAAATACAAATCACATGTCTAGGGAATTCAGATCCCATCCATGCTATTCTCAAACTTTCTTGCAGTAACCCTCAAGTGTGGAATCTCAACATTGAAGACATTAACCACTTCAAGGCACACAACCACAGTCTCCTTTTAACTATCCCTGTAAGTTAGCCTTCACTCTGAAGAACTATTTTTAAAAAAAGTGGACATATTCATTGAAACGCATGGAATTATGGGTTATGTTCTGAACACCATGAAGATTACCGTCTTCTACAAATCCACACCAATTGTATCATATTTAATTAGATTTGTCGGAGTTTCCTGATTAAGATTTTGGAAATGCTCCTTAATTTCCAAATCATAGAAGCTACCTATCCCAAAAAGCTGGCATTTGATGAAGATGCATATCACCAAAATCAAATGTGTTCAGTCGATGGTTAATAAATTTATGTATGGTTTTCACAGATTGCAGTAAATGACTTGACACTAAACTCAAAAGTCTACTGGGCAATGAATGTCCATATACCACACATCCTCGACAATAATTGAGCTTAGACTGAAATGGTAAATCATATTCATGCCTGACAAGTGTCAGGAAATAACTAACTTCAACAAAACTGAATCTAATCATCTCCCCTTCAATTGCACTACTATGTCCCCAATTATCAATAATCTGGGGTTAGCATTGAACAGAAACTGGGCTGAGCTAAATTATATGAGTACTGTGACGAGAACAGGACATAGCTGAGAATTCTACAACAGGTAATTCATGTTCTAACTCACCAAAGCTTATCCCACCATCCAAAGTGCACATCAGGAATTTGATGGAATACTGTCCACTTGCCCACTGGTTCAGTTGTAGCTCTAACAGCACTGGATTCCACCCAGGACAAAGCAGTACCCTATCCACAATCTTCAGCATTCACTTCACCCACCAGAAACACACAGTGGAATCGGTGTGCATCATCTACAAGTTGACCTGCAGCAACTCACCATGATTCCTTCAAAAGCAGGTCAGGGACCTGCAATCTCCGCCACTTTCGGGACAAGGACAGTAGAAACTTAGGAACACCACAACTTTCAAGCTCTTCTTCAAGCCACCCACCATCCTGACTTTATTGCCTTTCCTTCACTGTTGCAGGGTCAAAATCCTGCAACTCACTTGCTAACATCACTGTCAGTGAACCTAACCCACGTGGATGGCAGTAGTTCAAGGATGTGGAACTACACCTCTCATGTTATTAAAGTAATAATATGCATTACTGCACTGCTTAGAAAAGGAGTGTAAAATAAGGATGTCCATGAATTATAATTCCAATCATTTAAGCCCATAGAGAACCAAGTTTTAAAAGTATTTCTCAAGTTTCATACTGTCCCAATTAAAGCAAGCGTTGAAGCAACAACATACCAACTTGGTTCCTTACAGAGCTGTAAACTGGCATTAGTTAAGTACCATGTGGTGATAAGAGAATGAAGATGGCAGATTCAAACAGCAGAATGCCAAATTACTTGAAGTCAATCTTTGTTATTTTTAGGCTTCTGGCCAAGTGAACACTGGGCATGATATTGTGGAACTGACAGATATTCACAGAGAAGATGAACAACAAAGCCACTTAGACCTCATGGTAAAGCTTTAAAAAAAAATCATCAATAAATTTCCACTTTTCAAGAACTATTAATTTTACACAAATTGCTCATTTATTTCCCCAACAGATATTTTGAAAAAAAACTAGTAAGCTCTTCTACACTTAAGTTACAGTATTTCAAAGAATCTTTGATAACATCCTTCCCTTTGAAGGGATTATTTGACATAAGTAAACTGACATTAAAGTTGCCCATGAAATGCTAAGATAATTGGAACATAAGAGCAGGATTGGGCCATTCAGACTGAGGAACCTGCAGCACCATTGTAGATCATGGATTATCATCTACCTCAAAGTTATATTCCTGTTCTACTACATATTCCTTGATGTCATTAGTAACCTGAAATCTATCTTTATTTTGAACAATGACTAAGCATCTACAGTCTTTTGCAGTAAAGAATTCCAAAGATTCAACACCATCTGAATTATGACGTTCCTCCTTATCTCAGTCCTAAATATTTTTTTTAAATTCTGAGATTATGTCCTTGGGTTATAGAACCCACAGTCAGAAGAAACATCCTTTCTGCATCTACTCTGTCTATGGCTGTAACAATGTTCTACATTTCTATGAGATTGCTTCTTACTTCTCTATACTCCAGAGAATAGAGGACCAGTTTCCTCAATCTGTCCTCACAGGACACTCTCTCATCATTCTTGTAATTAGTATAGTGAACGTCCACTGCACTCCCTTCCTGCAGGTAAACAATTACTTCGGTTTAAAGCTTCTGTGGTGCAGTGGTAATGTCACTTCTTCTGGGCCAGAAGGCCTGGGTTCAAGTCCCACCTGCTCCACAGGTGTGTGATGACATGTCTGAACAGGTTGACTAAAACTATCTATGCTTCCTTCAGCAAGGGAGCTAAGACTTCACATAATACCCCTGTAATAGTTTTAACACCATTGTGCATAATTAAAGTAACGCTTCCTTGCTCTGGCACTTGAATCCTCTTACAATTTTACTTCTGAATTGCTTGCTGCACCTGCATGCTAGGTTTGAGTGACTTATGAACAAGAACACCTTTGGACAAATACTTTCCAATCCCTCACCACAGAATATAAACATAGAACAGTACAGCATAGGAACAGGCACTTTAGCCCACTATTTCTGTGCCAACCATGACTCCAGTTTAAACTAATCCCACCTGCGTGCACTTGGTCCATATCCTTCTATTCCCTGCCTGTTCACGTGTCTGCCTGAATGTCTTTTAAATTTGCTAGCTTCTCTGCTTCTATCACCTCCCCTGCCAACGCATCCCAGGCACCTAACCGTTTAAAAAATCTTGCTGGGCAAGTTTTCTCCTCTCACATTAAACCTATGCCCCATAGTATTTGACGTTTCCACTCTGGGAAAATGACTTTGACTATCCACCCTATCCGTACCTCTTATCATTTTATTTACTTCTACAGGTTCTCCCTCAGCATCTGATGCTCAAGCAAAAACAATCCAAGTTTGTCCAGCATCTCCTATAGCTAATACACTCCTATCCAGGCAACATCTTGGAAAACCTCTTTTGCACGTGTTGCAAAGCCTCCACATCCTCTTTATAGTGTGGGGACCAGTACTGCACACAATACTCTAAATATGACCTAATTAAAGTCTTACTGAGCTACAGTATAAGTCACCAACTTGCATGCTCAATTCCCTGAATGATGAAGGCAAGCATGCCATACATGTTCATTACCACCTTTTTCACTTGTGTTGCCACTTTCAGAGAGCTATGGACTTAGGAGCATTACAGAGGGATCTCAGAGTCTAAGAGTCCTGACATTAACTATATACTTCCCTTTTGCATTTGACCTCCCTAAACGTATCACGTTACATTTGTCTGAATTAAACTACTAGCATTTCTTGTCCAACTTTCCAACTGATCTATATCCTGCTGTATCCTTTGATAACTTTCCTCACTATCCACAACTCCACCAATTTTCGTGTCAGCTGTCAACTTACTCATCAGACCAACTACATTTTCATCTAAGTCATTTACATATATTACAAACAACAGAGGTCCCAGCACTGATCCTTGCAGAACACCACTGGCCACAGACCTCCAATCAGAAAAATATCCCTCCACAACTATGTTATCTCCTATGACCAAACCAATTTTGTATCCAATTTGCCAATTTATCACAGGTCCTATGACTTAATCTTCTGGATCAGCCTACCATGAAGAGCCTTGCCAAATGCTTTAGTAAAGTCTGTATAGACAACATCCTTATACTCATCCATCAATTTGTTGCTGACTCAAAAAAAACCTAATCAAGTTTGTGAAACAAGGCCTCCCTCGCATAAAGCCACACTAACTGTTCCTAAAAAATCTTTTTTTTTCCCCCAAATACAAGTAAATCCTGTCCCTAAGAATCTTCTTCAATAATTTCCTTACCACTGATGTAAGACTCATTGGCTTATAATTTCCTGGATTTCTCTGTTGCCCTCCTTAAACAAAGGAACAGCATTAGCTATTCTCCAGTCTTCTGGGGCATCACCTATGACTAAAGAGGGCACAAAGATGTCTGTCAAGGCCCCAGCAAACCCTTCCCTTACGTCCTTCAGTATGCTGGGATAGATCCCATCAGGCTCTGGGATTTAATTACCTTAATGTTCTTCAAGGCACCCAACACTTCCTCCTTTTTAATATCACTAGGTCCCAGAATATTAATATTTTCCTCCCTAATCTTACCATCATTCACCACCTCCTCTTTCATAAATACTGATACAAAGTACTCATTAAAGGCCTCACCCATTTCCTCAGATTCTCTGCATAACTTCCCTCCTTTCTCCATGAGTGGACCTATTGTTTCCTTAGTTATCCTCTTGCTCCTTACATATTTATAAAATGTCTTGGAATTCTTAATCTTACCTGGCTCCTTCTAGCCCTCCTAATTTCTTGTTTAAGTTCTTTTCTGCTTCCTTTATATTTCTTAATAGCCTTGTTAGCTTTCAGTTTCCTGAACCTTGCATACGCTTGCTTTTTTTATTTTGGTTAAACTTTCAATATCTCATCATCCAAGGTTTCAAAATCTTGCCAATCTTATCTTGCATCCTCACAGAAATAGTGTGGTCCTGAGTGCTGATCAAATGACCTTTGAAAGATTCCCATATGTCAAATGTGGATTAACCCGAATCTAATTTCTCCAGTTCCTGTTTAAAATTTTTGGAATTAGCCTTCCCCCAGTTTAGCACTTTCACCCAAGGACCAGTCTTATCCTTATGGAATTATGATCATTATTCCCAAAATGCTCCCCAACTGAAACTTCAATCACCTGGCCAGGCTTATTTGCCTTTATAAGGTCTAGTACTGCCCTTCCCAGTTGGACTATCCACATATTGTTTCAAGAAACCTTACTGGATGCACCTAACAAATTCTAACCCATCAAAGCCTCTGGCACGAAGAGTCCCTGTTAGTGTTGGGAAAGTTAAAATCACCCATTACACTATACTGTGGAATGGCCAGAGGGGACTCCTTCACTGTCTGCCCATGCTTACTGTTTATACATCTTTCTCTGATCTGCTTAGACTTCTGTTCTTCTATTTCCCACTGGCTATTGGGAAGCCTACAGTATAACCCCACCATAGTCATTGCACCTTTCTTATTCTTAAATTCTACCCATATGGCCTCACTGGATGGGCCCTTCATGATATCCCCTCTTAGTATAGTTGTGACATTTTCCTTAATCACTAATGCAAATTCCCAAACCTTTTCACATTCCTCTTTATCTTGCCTGAAACTTCTGATTCCTGAAATGTTGAGCTTTTGGTCCTGCCCTTCTCAACCAAATTTCTGTAATAATTACGACATTATAGTCACATGTACTAATCCATCGCTAAGCTCATCTGCTTTATCTATTATACTCCTAGCATTAAAGTAATTACACTTCAAACTGCCAGTCATTAACCTGGCCTTGCCTGTTCATCCCATTAGACTACTCTACATAACAGCAACCTCCTCTTCAATCACTCTACATGCTGATCAACTGCTTCATTTCCTATCACTGCCACATGAGTTTAGACTGAAAGGCACTAGCAAACATTTTTTCAAAGACATTGGTGCCTCTCTAGTTTAGGTGCAACCTGTCCTTCTCGTATCGGTCCCACCTGCCCTGGAAGAGATCCCGAAGATCCAGATATCTGAAGCCCTACCGCCTATACCAGCTCTTAAGCCACACATCTTGCTATTTCTGGTATCACTGGCATGTAGCACAGGGAGTAATCCCTCTATAATCCCAGAGGTCTTGCATTACAACTTCATTTCTAATTCCCGAAATTTGCTTTGCAGGACCTCATCTCTCTTTCTGCCTAGGTTGTTAGTACTAATGTGGACCACAACCACTGCTCGTTCTCCCTGTTCAGAATATCCTGTACCTGCACAGAGACATCCTTTATCCCATCACCAGGGAGGCAACATGTCATCCTGGAGTCTCACTCGTATCCACAGAAGTGCCAATCTGTACCGCTGACTAGAGTCCCCTATCACTACTGTTCGCCTACATTTTGACCCTCCTTCCTGTCCAACAAAACTGAATGTGGTGCCACTAATCTGGCTGCTGCTGTTGCTTCCCCACCAACATTATCCAAAATGGTATATCTGTATACGAGGAGAATGTCCAGAGAGGACTCCTGCACTGTCTGCTCATGCTTACTAGCTTTCCTGGAGGTCACCCAATGCTTTTCTTTGTGTTATTTGTGGTGTGATCAGCTAAACATATAATCCACAACATTCTTAGCCTCACAGATGCTCCACAGTGAGTCCATACGTATCTCCAGTGGCTTAATGTAGCAAATCAGGAACTACAGTTGAATACACTTCCACATACATGGTCACCATGGACATTGTAAGTCCCTCTGATTTCCCATATATGGCAGGAAGACTATTCCAAGAAGCCGAGTTCTACTGCCATTGTGAACTTCACCAACTGAGGGATGATCTTATAGAGATCTATAAAATCATGAGAGGCATAGATTAGGTAGATAGCTAACAGCTGTTCCACGTGGTTAAGGAATCTAAACCTGAAGGGCATAGGTTTAAGGTGAGAGGGGAGAGTTAAAAAGGTTCCATGGGGCATTTCTTTTTTTCACATAGAGGGTGGTGAGTGTCTAGAATAGGCTGCCAGAGGTATGGGTGGAAGTGAGTACAATTTTGTCATTTAAAAAGCATTTAGACACGTACATGGATGGGAAAGGTATGGAAGGATCAAATGCAGGCAAATGGGACTTGACAGTGAATACTGGGCGGTATAAACAAATTGGGCCAAAAACCTGTTTCCATGCTTTGAACCTTTAGGGTTGTATGACTACAATAAACTAGGAATCAGTTACACAACCTTACCCACTACTCAACAAAAAGATTTCTTGCCTTCTCTCTATATTCCTAACAAGCTACAAAAATAAGAATTTATTCTCTCCCTCCAGACACCACTCACTCAGTCTGTAAACCTAGTTACTGAACAGCCAATCCCATATCACTTTCTGAGTCATGATGTCACTTCCAGACCTCTGCTCCTGGATTCAGTGCTGCCTCTCAGGGTTTTTCAGGTTTGCTCCACTCTATTCCTGTTGGTCTAACTGACTTTGTATCTAGACTGTGGTGCTGGTAAAGCACAGCAGGTCAGGCAGCCTCTGAGGAGCTTGTCAAATTTTCTAATCAAAAAAAATGTTCAGCTAATCTAGGTGAATCTCAACCAATTTCAGCCCATCAAGCTTGGGTTTGAGCCTTTGTACCACAATCAATGGTAACTGAATCAACTGCTTTCCATAACAGACCAAAAGTGAAGTTGTACCCTTAATTTGTGAAGGCCCCCAGTATAGGTTCTCAGTTTGGCCGAGGTCTTGTGCAAACACAAGGGTGGGAGTCCACAGCGAATTTTGTTAAAGACTGTTGCTGTGATCACTGAAACAACTGCATTGGTATTGACTTCCATTAGAACTGGGTGACCATTTATCCCATGTTTATTTTGATTGGTTCTGATTTGGATGTTGCTAAGCAATTTTTCTGTTCCAAACCAGATATAGGTGGACTCACCAAGATGTGCACTCTCCAAGATATCACCCTAAGAGTTCTCTTACTCAGTTTAGATCTACTGGGGCTTATTTGCTGTCTCGAGTCCACACACTGGCAGCTACTACAATGGCTTGCTGCCTGGACCTTGAAAAAAATGTTAACTGTTTAGCCGAGGCTTGGCTTTGTTTTAGGGTTTGCTGTGCACTGACTCAGAGTCCCTCTGTTCAATATATGTCCTGAATGAGGCTGTCCAAATGCCTTCACTGAAGTGGTGTGCCCCAAGGGAATTGGACTGGGGAGAATGTACACTTCCATTAGAAAACCCTGCAACCCATATGCTCCATTTGCTGCATTTTCCAATGATAAAGTCAGTTGTATGCCTATTCAAGTACAGTTGGGCTCCCACCAGTAGGTATTTTGCATGGTTACATCATTAATCCCACGTCCCAGTTGGTCAGCAGCTCATTAAGGGTCAAACAAAAGTCACATGCCTCTGCTAGTTGTCTTAACCTTGTCAAAAATCTCAACATGAATTCCCATGGTTCTTAACCTGCCAATTAAAACCGATAGTGTCTCAAAATTAGAGGAGGCTCAGCGTCGTAATATTCCTTAACTAAATCAGTCAATTCTTAAAATGTTTTATCTGCTGCCTCAGGGAAAGTTAGGCTCTTAATAATCAAAAAAGCTGTGGGTCCACAAGCTGTCCGAAGAACTACTCATTGCTTTTTATCTGCTCCAATGTCATTCACCTGGATAAAATAACATATTATTTCCACATACTCTGCTCAGTCTTCGATAGCAAGATCTAATGAGTAAAGTTTCCCAAATAACAGCCCGATGCCAGAAATACTTACCCCAACTCAAAGAATTTCTTCAGGATCATGCTTTTCTCTTGTCATGACGGAAATAACTCCACAAAATCTGGTATCCCAACACCAAGTCACCCTTTATTTATACATGGACAGTCCTTGACACTGATCCAGCTCCCGCAGAGCCAGCTCTAAATGAACAAAATGTCTTGACACTCTTGTTCCCAGCCATCAGCCAGGACTCGCTGATTAGACCACATTAACAGCCACAATCAAGGAACCCATATTCTATTAGGTCTAATTGACTGACGTTGTTACAATACTACAGATTGTACTTAAATTATATCTCGGTTAACCACTTAATGGACAAGCTTAATTGTTTCTCAATTCTGCTGTTCACAATGGACACCAATAATAGTTCTGAGTTGGATCAAATTATCCCATAGTCCTCCAGGATTGATCACTTCTGTGTGTGCATTATCACAAAGGACAAATATGACATTTCACATACACAAAATTAGTTTATCAAAGTCATTGAGGCTGTTCATAATTATGAAATTAGTGGATCTTTTAAAAAAACTCACTTACACCTCATTTTGTTAAGGCTATGAACATAAAAGGAAATGGTCTCCTCAGTTCCATTAAAGAAAAACAGTTATGAACCATTGACTTATGACTCTACTAGTTAAAACTCTAATCCCCTTATAACATCTCCTTCTACACATACATACAAATAGACAAACAGGGAAAATGCAGATGGAAGGAAAGACTGGAAAGGTAGTTCAGTGTTTTTTTTGTGAAGATGATCCTTGTGCTGAACTAAATTCTGCTTTTTGATCCTCCTTCTCCAGATATCTTCACTTGGGTAGGGGAACTGGTTCATAGTTATAAAGGTCTTTGATATCAGCTAAAAAATCACAGTTCTCAGAAACTATAGAGGTGAAATAAACTGGCTATATTCAGGTTTGATTTTCTTAGTGCAGAGCAAAAACAGCTTCTCCTCATTCATAGGTCCGATTGTGATAATTTCTGCCAAAACATAATCATGGTTGTTAGCAGGCAGAAGGACTTTGTCACTAGGCTACAGATCAATTGGCTACCTGTTGCCAGTCAAGGCTTCATTTGTCCACATTCCTTGGCTTTAGCTCTATTAACTAGACTTCCATTACTGCTTAACCAAGCAATTGTGTAATCAATAGTTATAATGAACGCCAAATGCTTGTTTTTAAGAAGTGTAGTAATCCTTCAACAATCCATGAGCTTTACAACTTGTATTTTCTCATTTCAATTCACGTTCAACAATAAAGACAAATAAGAAAATAATTGATTTACAAATTATTACAGCGTCCTATTGTGGTTATTAGGTGTGAAAACTCAGAAGGCAATCAGGCTACAAAGTTTTCAGTAGAGATGACTTAGATGGTGAAAGGGTCAAAGCTGAAAGGGTTAAATATATATTCAGTTAGAAGTGTTTGTGTAAAATATAGTTAAGTAAATGTCAATCAGCCAGGCCAGGGAGTGAGTGATAGAAACAAGGCATAGACTAGACTACATCATTATTAAGGCAATGGGAGGCCTTGGGTAGATACGAACAATGCCCGATACTATGTAAAATATGTGACATCTGGTTCACATATGGTTATAAATTGATCAGATTAGAAGTTGAGTGCATGATACAAAGGTATTTAAGAGTTGAGAACTTGTGGGGTTTTGTCAGAGTTCTGCCTTCGTTTTTTTTTAAGAGTAACTCTCTTTGTGTACACATAAATAAATAATCACAAAGAGTACATGAGTCTCCTGTGATTTGTTGAGTAGAATCACAAAAATGAGCAGGATTTTTAAGAATTCTCCATGTACAGGTTCACTTAAGACCAAATGTGAGAAAGTTGTGGAGAGCGCAAATTTGGAAGAAAGAAATCAGAAAACCAAGGTATTAGTGAGCCTTGTTGAGTCTCTGAACACATAGCAAAGTGAGACAGTGCATATCATTTCTAAAGGCAGCGGTAAGTAACAAAATCATTGTGTTGTGCATTGTTGTTCTGCAAGTGAAAATGTTATTTCTCTGGCACCAATCTTTTAACATAGAACATCTAACAACCACATTATGACTTCTGCTCTTTTCTGAAATAAAAATCACATCAATATTTACATGGCATAATGTAAACAAAAGTATTGGTTGCATCTACTAAATGTACAGCATTAAAACTGATGTTAAAATTAAATTTAAAATGATACACCAGATGGATATCGATTTTAAATTATATTCATTCTGCAACATTCAAGTTTACTTCCTCT
This sequence comes from Chiloscyllium punctatum, assembly GCF_047496795.1. NCBI lineage: Eukaryota > Metazoa > Chordata > Chondrichthyes > Orectolobiformes > Hemiscylliidae > Chiloscyllium > Chiloscyllium punctatum. Next base: position 37,201,215 of record NC_092782.1, on the reverse strand, counting down.
ACCCTTCTAACTTTAATCTAAAAATGGGTTAATGTGAATTGAAAGGGAGCATAATCAGTAATAAAGATTAATAAAATGACCAGATAAAAATGCTAGTAAGCTACAATACACTGTCTTTATAAAACAACCTCATGCTTTCAGTGACATTATTTCACAGACTTGAAGTTCCTCCAAGTTCAGTTCAGAATAAAGTACTTCTGTTTATGATGTGCTAATCTGAAGTTTGCATACATGATATGTCCGGTCTATGATATATGACAATCACAAACTCATATTGGAACAACAGGTAACAATTTATAACAAATTTTCAGAATATTACACAAGGTTTTCACATCTCTTGAAGATCTTAATTCATATGAGTGTATTTTGTCACAGATGTCAGCAAGCCCTACATGAAGACATCTGGGGACTCAGCAAGATGGTGGGTATTCTGTAGAACTGCTGTGGACAGCTCTGCCTAACAGCCAAGGCATACTGGTGTTTTTTTGTCATCCTTGGCCAACTTATGTGGTGGAATTATTAGTTTTAAATTTTTGTTACGATTTGGGAGTGGGAAGGATGCCAAAGGGAAAAGGAATGAGCAAACAGGCAGCAGGGAGGACACTCCCCAGCAGCACCAGGCATACCAGAGATAGCAGCAACAGCAGCCTCTCCTGAACCCCCCAGGGACCTTGACAGTCTCACAGAAATTGGCTGAGGCAATGGAGAGCACTTACCTTGAAAGTTGGGGCTACGATTGAGGAGATCTGTGGGGAGATTTGTGCCCACGTCCAACCTATCGTATCCATGCTGTAGAAGCATGAGCAGCAGACCCAGGGCCTCAGGGAGCAACTGGAGGTGATGGAGGGTCAAACTAAGGCTTCAGAAACTGCGATGGAGACCTCATCCAGTCGGATCCAGGTGCTGGTGTGAGAGGTGCGGACTTTGCAAGACCATATCGACGACCTCAAAGATTGAAGTTGGGGGATAAATCTCCGAATTGTCAGGCTCCCTGAAGGTGAGCAGCCAGTCAGCTTCTTTGAAAGCTGGCTGCCGAGGTTTTTGGGCCTTTACATCGAGTCCAGCAGGCTGCAGGTTGAAAGGGCTTATTGGGTTACAGTGGTCAGGTGCCGGTGCAGCACCCCGCCCGGTCCTAGTGCACTTCCACTCACATAAAGGATAAGCAAAGGGTCATAGAAGTTTCCAGATCGCTGGAAAAAGATCCACACGCTGGAAAAAGATGCACAAGGGGTCAAAAATCATGTTTTTCCAGGATTTCTCAGTAGCTTTCATTTGAAAGAGAAAGTCCTTCGATTAAGTTAAAAAGATGCTGAAGAACCTGGGCATCCTGTACTCCATGAGATACCCCGCAGTGCTCCGTTTCAGTCACAAGGACTCAGTTTATACATTTGACTCAGCAGATAAAGCTGAAAACTTTGTAGACACTTTAAAATAGATGGACTGGCCTGAAGAATATGGTTAATGTTCGTTCTTTTTTCCTTCTTTCCCCATATTTTCCCATCCTTTTTTTAAATTCCTTTCTTTCCTCCTAATAATTTCTTTTTTGGAAAAGGGGAATAAAACTTAGAATAAGTTGTTCTTTTTTTTGTAACTGGATTTTATAATGGGAAAGTTTGTGGATGTTCTTTGTTGTCTCCCCTTTTTTTTTGTTTGTTCTGTTTCTTTCTTAGTCACAAATAGGGATGACATGAAGCCAGGGATGGATGGAATGCTCATCCTAACTTTGTCTTTTTTCTGTTGATTTAAGGATCATCTCCTTGCTTTTTTTTCTGGCCTAAGGCTGGTGCATAGTCCACATTTAAAGGAGCTGTGAAGGAGGGGATGGGTAGGGTGAGCGCACCCTATGGCCAGGGGAAGTTTCTTCCATTCAAGGTTTTATAGTTGGTTTTATTTGTAGTTTTTTGGCAGTAATAGTTGTTTGTAGTTATGATAGAGTAGTTTTTGTATACATAATTCTTTAACTCTATGAGTCTTTATTTACTTGTGCTCGGTGCTTTGTAAGCAGGGCTCCCCCTCCCAGAGGTTCAAGGGTCTCTGAAAGGGGATAGAGCTAAGTGCCTTATTAAATGGTGCACCTGGAACATTAAGGGAAGTCATTCGCCTGTTAAAATGAATAAAGTGCTTTCTAGCCTTAAGAGGGAAAGGGTTGATATCACTTTGTTGCAGGAAACCCATCTTGATGATGGGGAACACTTGAAGTTACAACAGGGTGGTTATGACCAGATATTCTTTTCATCCTTTACTACTAAAAATAGGGGAGTGGCAGTACCTATCCCGAAAGATCTTCCGTTCACATTATTAGAGCAGGTGAAAGATGAGCAGGGACGGTTTGTGATACTTAAAGCCCTGATACATGGGGAGGAATATGACATTTTAAATGTCTACTGTCCTCCAGCGCATACTCTCAAATTTTTGATTACTGCTTTCTCTAAGCTAAGTTCCTTTGGAACACGGCACATTATTATTGGGGGGGGGGCGTGGATTTGAATTGTCTTTGGATGCAACGTGGACAGGATGCCTACTGGGCCCCCAACTATTTCTTCGCAGGCCAAGTGAGGTGGCTCACTTATGCGAGGAGTTGGGGCTGGTGGATATTTGGAGATGTCTTCACCCTACTGGCAGGGACTTCACCTTTTTATCAAACCGACATAAATGTCACACAAGGATTGATCTCTTTCTGGCTCCCTCAGCCCTTCTGGATTCGATTATGGGTTGCAAATTGGGAATACAGCTATCTCTGATCACCTGGCAGTATATTTGGAAGTTAAGGCCAAGAGTGAGGGGCTAAGTTTGCGGCACTGGCATTTGGACCCTTTTTTCCTTAAGGATTCCAAATTTGTGGAATACTTTTTGAAGGAGTTTCAGGAATTCTTGACTATCAACTCAGGCACGGCCAGTAGTCAGCATATGCTACAGAAGACCGCTAAGGCCTTTGCTAGGGGATTAGCTATTTCCTATTTGGCTAGCCGGAAACAACAGAAGGAGGAACAGCAGCGTTTACTTGAGACGCGGTTGAAAGCTGCCGAGGCGGCATATTTTGCACGGCCTTCAGTGACGAAGCTACAGTGGATCATGGCTCTCCGAGCTGTCTTGACTTCAATACTGACACAAAATGCAAAGAAAGAACTTGCTTTTGCTAGACAAAGGCTGTTTGAGTATGGGAATAGGCCAGGGAAGTATTTAGCATACCTGACTAGGAAAAGCATGTTTCCCAATCCATTACTGTGATCAGAGACAATGTTGGGATCCTGACATACAATGCTAAAAAGATTAATGAGGCTTTTCGGAGTTTTTATTCTGAATTGTATCTGTTTGAAGGTTACAAGGACAGGAGGGCTAAAATGGAGGCCTTTTTTAAGAACCTGGACCTCCCAGGGATAACCTTGGGACAGGCCTCTTTCCTTAATGCCCCCTTGACAGTTCAGGAAATACAGGAGGCAGCTAGGCAACTTCAGAGTGGCAAAACGCCTGGCCCTGATGGTCTCCCGGGTGAGTTTTATAATGAGTTTATAGGGATTCTGTCTGGGCTGATGATGGAGTTATACAATCACTCCTATATGCATGAATGCCTACCACCATCTTTGAAAGAAGCTAATATTTACTTAATTCTTAAGAAGGGGAAGGTTCCTAAGGATTGTGCCTCATACAGGCCCATGTCTCTATTAAATTCAGATTTCAAGATTCTTTCTAAGATCCTGGTGCTGAAATTGGAAAAGGTAATTCCCCATATTGTTAAAGAGGACCAGACAGGTTTTATAAGGGGCCATAGGTCCTCTAATAATATTAGAAGGTTGCTGAATATGGTCCAAGATTGTCAGCAACGATCGATTCAGGGGTTGGTGATTTCCTTAGATACAGAGAAAGCATTTGACCGTGTGGAATGGCCGTATCTTTTTTATGTCTTAGAACAGTTTGGGTTGAGCGGAGTCTTTGCTAGGTGGAGGTTTTATATCGTCACCCTCTGGCCACGATCATCACCAACGGGTGAAGTCTGGGAATTTTAGGATTGGTAGGGGAAGTTGGCAAGGCTGCCCCCTCTCACCGTTGTTGCTTTTGTTGGTGATTGGCCTCTGCCAGCAGCTCTTTTGTCAGAACATCCACATAACCACTCCGGAAGTGGGATTGAGGGCACACAACATTACACTGTATGCCGATGATGTCCTTCTGTTTTTATTGAACCGGATGACCTCTGTACCCCATTTAATACAATGTATCAATTAATTTGGGGCTATTTCAGGATATAAGATTAACTTTGCAAAATCAGAGGCTATGCCTTTGGGAACCTCAAGGATGTGCCAGAAGTTGAAGGTGGCCCTAAGTTCCCTTTTAAGTGGTCACGGGCAGGGTTCCGATACCTGTGCACTTTTATTACCTCCAAGTTTGATCTATTATTTCGGACTAACTTTGCTCACTTGCTCAACAATATTAGGTGAGATCTCCAGTGATGGGAGGCTCTTCTAATTTCATGGCTGGGGCGAATATCTCTCATTAAGATGAATGTTCTTCCTCATTTGCTTTATCCCATGCATATGCTCCCCATAATGTTTCCCAGGTCAACACTGCAGAAGCTTATGGGATGGTTTGGTTCCTTTGTCTGTCATTGTGGGCGACCCCTCATCAAACTTACTAAATTGCAGTTGCCTCAAGGAGGGGGAGGAGTTGATTTCCTAGACATCAGGAGGTATCAGTCGAGTTCCCTGCTGTCCTTTGTCTGTGATTGGGTAGGTAACGATCCGAACTCCATATGGCTGGATATCGAGGCCTCCCAGGCAAAGTGCCCTCTTATTAACCTGTTGTTCATGGATAAGATGAGGACAGTTACGGACCATTGCCGGAACCCCATTGTCATTAGTTCAGTCAAGGCATGGAGGGTGATGCGTCAGAGTGAGGGTTGCTTATCCTAGACTTCGCAGGGTTCAAACTATGGGCAGCGGGGGGAGTTTCTAGTTTGGGAGACCTATTTGAGGGGGAGGTTATGATGTCTTTTGAGCAACTGAGCTGCAAATACGGGTTGCTCAGCAGAGATCTTTTTAGTTTTTTTCAGGTTAGGGATTTCATCCAGAAGAAGACTACGCTTCTCACTAAGCCCCATAAGCCCAATACAGAGAGGTTCCACAAGCACCCTTTCGGTTAGTGCCCTCTACCGCCTGCAGGGTCTGGCAGGATATTAACCGGTTATGTGAGGTCTGGGAGCAAGAGCTAGGAGTGGAGATATCTTCTGAAACATGGGAGAACATATGGGAGAATGCTCGAAAGATCTCAGTCTGTTATAGGACATGCGCTATGCAGTTAAAAGTTCTGCACAGGGTTCATCTGGCACTAACCGTCTGGTGAAGTTTAAAAAAGGGGCATCTTCAGAGCGCCCCAAATGTGAAATAAGTGTAAGTACTCTCACCTATTGCTTCTGGACATGCCACAGACTTCATGTTTATTGGAACACTGAGGCGGGAGAGATAGGGAGGGTATTGAGGATTGAAGTCAAAGTAGACCCGATATCTCTCCTCTTAGGTCTACCGAATTTACCATCTTTAGACGGGCATGGGAAGAAACTATTTAATATTCTTGCATACTGTGCATAGAAGAATATTCTGATGAACTGGGTGTCTGAAAACCCGCCGGGCTTGCTGGGCTGGCAGAAATTAATTATGGAGCACATTCCCTTAGACTTTTTTGCAAACAAAGTGCACCACACAACAGACCATTTTTATAAGACATGACAGGCTTCCTTGAGTTATTTGGATATAGATTTGTCAGCTAGCTTAACTAGGGCATTTGTTCAACCAGGATGGTTAGGTTTGTCAAGCCCTGGGCCCTGGAAGGGGGTCTCATGAGTTAATACGGGTATATATACAATACTTCCATTTTTTTTGGGAGCTTTGCGCCGAGCATAGCTGTTCTGTATTGTGTTTTTATTTGGTTCTTTTTGCTTTTATTTTGATCTATTAATCATTTACTTATTTATTGGTGTTGGTTTGCACAGTGTTAGGGTTTGTTTTGTGTTATAGGGTAGGTTAGTAGTTAGTAGATAGTAGTTGTATTGTAATTTATGGGTTTTTTTCTTTATTATACTGATATGTGTTATTGATTGTATTTTTCAATAATTTTTATATGTTTGTAAAGTTAAAAAAAGATTTGCTAATAAATATGTTTACAAAAAAAAATGAAGACCTGGAGAGGTGGTGTCTTCAGCAAGTTAATTGACTGTAGGAGCAATTATGAATGGATTCAATCCTGAGCATTCCAATGCTTGTTTTCCACCAAACTTCAGCAGATAAAACTGAATAACAGGAATCTTGGTTGATTTTCCCCTTTTCTAATTGAAGAGTATTATACTCAGTTGTAGAATGGAATTTCAAGAACAGAACCTTCATTTGTATGGCTTAACAGCATATTAAATGGTGATTACCTATTATATATGCAGAAGTTTGATGAAAACTCCAGTATCATTCTATAGTAGTAACTGAACAATTTGGTCCAACTTCCTCTGAATGACATTCACATTTCAAAAAATGTTTATTTTGAAAAGGGTGCACCTAACATCTTTTACAGACTTCCAAAGCTTATATCTTGGAAAAATCAGCAAACAAGACTGGTCAAATTAAGCTGTATGAATCAACATGAAAAATGTAACATACAATATTGTAACAATGCAAAAACAATGTTCCAAAGAAAAATATGCTTTGATACAATTTTCAGTTGAACGCTGTTATTGCAATTAACATTTTGCTAATCAGAATAATCCCTGAAGTAATCCCCTACTATGGTTCATTTAAAACAAAATATTCAACTGTGCTAACAGCGGAGATGACCAGCGAAAATACAGTTTAAGAAATTAATTTATTCAATTTGAAGTAACATGTCAATGAAAGGGACAAAATACATAAAGCAAGATCCTAAATTGCATAGCATTCAGATTATATGTAAAGGAATTGCCAGGAAATAGAATTTTAATCAGAAATACGGAAGATTCCAAACAATTAAGTTAAATAGTCACTCAGGACAAGCTAGACTATTAAACACACTGTATGCCTCCTGGCTGCTATTAAACTAACTTCAAACTTACTTAATCTACACTCAATTATATCTCCCTCAGAATATTTACACCTACAGACCCAGTTCCAATTCTTCACCCTCAACTCTCCTGGGACCCAACCCAAACCAACCAGATTGGACCCAACATCATCTCACCCATGCTAGAACCAATCTGACTCTAATTCCTAGACCAGACCAGACACCCACCCCAACAGACTTGATCTGACCCCTTCTGAATCAGACAAGACCAGGCTCACCCCAGCCCAATGTCTGCTGCTGAACCTAAGCCAATCCGACACTGTTCCCCCACTGGAAATCACCCGATGTCCTATCCCCTACTCATCTGAGATCCTATCCCTGGTTTCCAGCTGGCATCCCTCTTTTCTGTCATCCTGGCACCTTACTCAACTGGCACCATAACCTGACACACTACCACCTACCTATTTTGCATCCTACCCCTCATACCCTATCCTCTCCTCATCAAGTACCCTACCTACCTGTCACTCTACACTCAACACCCTAACATCAAATCTACTTTATGTACTTCTGATTTGACAGCAGCTGTCAAAATGGCTGTGAAGACTTTTACGTATCAGAATACGGCATCTGACTGCTGTGATAAGAGGTCATGGTTTGTCTTCCTGACAGTCCTGCGCTACTAAAAGGAACTGGAAGTATATAAGTATTGCTTCACATTTCTGAGCAAACCCTGAGAAAATTCCAGAAATCAAAGTCAGAGTATTACTTGGCGGCAAAAGCTCCACTGTCATTGCTACCTCCATGTTTACTATTCTTTTTTACTCTTCGTCACACAAATGGACATCAGTAAACAATCAGCTTCACAACATTATTATGGCTGTTTTCAGGGTCTGACATTATTTTAGTTTTTTAGGACTTCACTTTGGAAATCAAGAACTCATCTGTCTAGCATGCTTCTGCTATGCATTTTTGTTGTGTGCTTGGACAAACATATATTTCATGCAGTTACACTCAATGCATCTTATGGTTTACTCAGTGCTTACTGCCTTTGTGTTGACTTGGAGGCTGGCAGCCTCTGTGGCTTGCATTTGCTTTTTAGCATGGTGGGAGAAACATGTGTTTGACATATTCAGAGCACTGACTGATCAAGAGAGTGGGCGTGTCACTGCACAGCAACAATGGACAGTACCACATCAAGGTTACATTGATAGCATGTGTCAGCAACTTATAGAGCCGGAGAGTCATACAGCATGGAAACAGGGCCTTCAACCTAACTCATCCAAGCTGACCAGATTTCCTAAACTGAGCTAGTCCAAACTTACATGGCAAACATCCCGCATGGCTTCAATCAAATGACTATGCCTCAAAGTCAAAGGGGACCAAGCTATAGTGGATTGAGGGTAACTATAGTCAGTAAGGAGGAATTGCCACATTCAGTCAAAGAGCTCATCCAATCTCAGCCCAATCTAGGAAGTTGACCGCAGTCAGTCAGAAGTTTGGCCCCTCTAGTAACTGGGTATCAGATCTGTACAGTCTGGGAATTAGGCCACAGTAAGCCCTGCAAGTCTAGTACAACCAAACCAGTGGAGACGCTAATGTAGGGGTTGGGCAGATCGGGACCGTCCTGTCCTTTGGAAATGGGACTGGGCTATGATCAGTCTCATGGCAGGGGAAGGTTGGGCTTTAAGGTTTAGGGGGCTTATCAGGAGAAAGTACATAGAGTCTTAGGGAAATTGGGAACTCAGGTTTAAGGATGGAGTTCATGGGGTCTGGGGGAAGAATGTGGATGGTTGTCCTGGATGTGGAACAAATGGGGAGGGATCGAGAACAATCTTCTGAGGTTGACGTTGAGGAAGAGACATTAGACATTGACCACTAAGAGATATCTAAGACAGCATGACAAAGTTTTGCACCATTGAACACAAGAGACCATGGAGAACATAATGGGAACCTGTTTTCAAATAAATGAGCAGATTTTGAATTTTCTACATGGTGTGATTTTCAGTTAGTTGTATGAAAAGCAGTTCCTGGTCAGTATGTTTGTATCTGGTGATTTTTGCAAACCTTGAACTCTTCTGTTACTGAATAAATGTGTACTGATCCTTTTGAATGTGGTATCTTTGAGTGGTCCCACCTTGAAGGATTTGCACATTACAGATCCTATTCATCACTGGGGAGAAAGCAGCAATTGGGGAGACAGGGCAGTAACATCATATAGCGTTGAGGTGAGGTGGCTTTTAAGGCTTTAGTGAGAATATGATATCTGAGTGTTGTGCATCTCAGGATAGGCCACACGTTGAGAGCAATTCTTTCCAAAACCCATCTACGAGTCTCTCCGGGTCCTTCTTGGCAAAGTGAGGGGCTAATTTGCCTTTCATAACCATGTTCACAGTGATAAGAATTGAACACTATGCTGTGTGGGGCAGTTTGTGGTTTAAGTATGGCACCAGCAGTATAAATATCAAAATGCTGGCAGCAGCAAGCACTTCCAACTCTTCTGCAGCGCTATTTGTGAGCCAATTGCTGTAGAGGCCATGTGCATAATTAATGAGCTGAAGAGCAGATGATTGTATGACAAAAATTGACAAGAGCCATGGTAGGTTACTCAACATGATTTTCACTGAAAAAAAACACATTGCCAAAAAAATGGGAAAACTCAGCTCAAAGATACAAATGTCATGCAAAATCTGTTGAAAACTTAGATTTGTAACATAAAAATGTACAAGAATAAAAATGAAGTATTTTTTGATAGAGAATAAAAACATCCAAAAAAGAAAACTTATCAAAACATACATAATTAATTATAAACATTTTTAATCAACCAGTTCAAACATCTTATAACACACTTCTGGAGCAGGTGGAACTTGAATCCAGGCCTTCTGGCCCAGAAGAATGGACATTACCACTGTTCTACAAGAGCTCATCATAATAAATTACAAACCTGTCTCATTCTACAGGCCTGTGTGGAAAATGTTTTATTACTTCCTGTTTTCAATAAGTGAACCTTTAGATGTAATCAACAACAGCAACAAATCCAAATGTAAAACCCTTATGAGAACTCAAAGGGGGGGGATGATCTCTCAAACATATTAAGCCATGAAATCTCACACAAAGTTTATATCTATGAATTAATTGCTGACATACCAAAGTTGGCAATATTATCCCTGGTGAACACAATTTTCATTCCACCTTCATCCAAGACTTTCCACATGATAGTTAAATATAAAATCCCCATTTCAAAACAGAACTAATGAATAATGGTGTTTGGACATTAGGAGGCAAGCAGAAATGAGAAGTTCAGGCTGAGATGGCTAAGAAGAGGACCCAAAGAAAACAAACACCAATGATTTGTGCATCTTCTGAGCCCACTGTCATCTTCTACAGCAAGTACGGCATAGAATGCCGTTTAAGAATCAGCCTCATGAGCCACAAAAATTGATGTTTAACACAAATAACTACACTAGTGATACTCATTTTATGGGTGGGAATGTGAAGTGTGAGAAGGAGGCAGAGATGTTTCAGTGTGATTTGGACAAGTTGAGTGAATGGGTAAATATATGGAAGCTGACATATAGTATGGATAAATGTGATGTTATCTACTTTGGTAGCAAAAAACAGGAAGGTAAGTTATTATCTGAATGGCCACAGATGAGGAAATGGATAGGTTCAATGTGAGCTGGGTGTCCTTAAACACTAGTTGCTGAAAGTAAGCATGCAAGTACACCAGGCAGTAAAGAAGGCAAATGGTAGATTGGCTTTCATAACAAGAGGATTCAAGAACTGGGACAGGGATGTCTTGCTGCAACTGTATAAAGTCTTGGTGAGTTCACACCTAAACAAAGCATAAGTAGACTGATTCCTCGGATGGCAGAGCTGACAATAGAGAAGAGACTGGTTAGCACAGTATTAAATGGAATTTAGAAGAATGAGGGTGCATCTCATAGAAATCTATAAAATTGTGACAGGACTAGATGGGTAAACATTGGAAGTATATTCTCAATGACCAGGGAGGCCAGAACTAGTGGTCACGGTTTAAGGATACAGGATAGGCCATTTAGGACTGAGCTGAAGAGAAATTTCTTCACTCAGATAACGTTGAACGTGTGGATTTGTCTGCCACAGAAGATTTGATTTCTATTAAACGTTCATTTTTTAAAATTTAAAAAAAATCTACTTTTCAGTATAAAATTAATTCCATTTGAGTTTTCAGTGTCATTTGAGCTGTACAAATTTATAGGAAAGGACCTACAATTATGTTCTTTGAAGCCAATTTTAATTTTGAACTCAAAAGTGTTTGATAAAAGTATATTAGTTAGTGACACCGACTTTGGCATTTCATGATAACTTATTTTTACCAGAAGAAGAAAAACATTGTGCTTAAGCGTTGTAAGTTTTGCTGAAATATCTTTTGTTGGGTCTTTCTTTGACCCAGTGGTTGTTGGTATTTGTACTCTTAAAAGGAAGCCACTTCATTTGAAGCTCCAATTGTTTAAATACTAATTTAAAAGTAAATTAGTGGGAAAGTCTGATTTAGGAGATACATTATAAAGTTAATACCATGCTGCTGCCTGGCCTCATGTGCCATTCCTTTTGCATCAAAGTGGCTTAAAACTGATTTAACTGCAAGGATGTGGCAATCACCAAAATGGAAATACCTTCCACAACTTACAGAACATTCTCAATTACTACAAATCACCTACAAGGCTGGTCAGAAAACCATATTTGTGAACAATTTTGAAAGGTTTCTCTAATTTAAATGTCCTACGCAATAGTAAATGCATTAAAACTAAAAATGACTATTTCTATCCTTTTAAGTAAGCAATATGTTGTCATCATTCCATCCTCACTCTATTTTCTCTCCAGGCTTTATAATTCTGGAGGGATGACACTGTAAAACCAATAATGGTAGGTTAATCGGAACCATGTAGGGGAACATCAATGTCAATTTGATCATGATCAGATTGTGCATTTGAATTCCCTGTTCTTTGAATAAGGATCATTGATACCCATCGGAGAGGACAGATAAGATCTCAGTCTAATATTCTTTTGTAAAACTGAGTGCAATAATCCTTCTGAATTCTCAAAGCCTCATGCATGATGAGTACCTTTTCATGTTGAGCTCTGTAAAATTCCTTTTGTAAATCTAGGTACAATATGCTGTATGGCTTTTCACAGTCTGCTTTACGTGTTCTAGGAAACACGAGTCAGTCTAGTGGATGTTTGGTTGTCCGTGCCACCTTTTTCACACTTTTTACTATGACACATCAGCAGGTTTCTATTCTATTCTAAGCTGTTAATGCTCAAAATTATGCGTCAATTCAATTGGTACAGGTGCATGCAGTAGTTGAGATCAAGATCTGATAGTAGATTGAGGTTCAATTTTATGGGTCTCTAGAAGTGAAAACAATTCTGAAGTTATTTTATGGGGAGATTATTAATAAACTTGAATGGAAGACAGACCATTGTGATAAATACTAATAAGGTGTATATTTATCATATGTGAATCTGGATTTTAAAGCAGAAGAAAATTGATTTTGGTTTTAGTTCTGTGAAGATGAAGTGTTCACAAGGTTAAACTATTATGATACAGAAAAATACTAGCCAGGGGCTACTAGTAAGTCAAGTTCAGTAAAAAGAAATAATTTTAGTAGATTTCCTTTTCAGTTTGTATGAATGCAAAATGAAAGAGTTTATAGCAATCTCCTGGCTGTCAAAATTGAAAGGAAATTAAGGCCATTTGAATTAAAAGGAAATCCAAGCCATCAGAACTGGAAAGAGTCAATATAGTAAGAAATCTATACTTTAAGGTAGGAGTGATACTTCAGTAGGATTGAATAAATGTAAAAAGATGTTGCTGGGAAAAGGGTAGACTTGGTTTGATGTTTAAAATCTTTATAAATTGACCTATGTATCTTTTCATTTTATGTATCCTTTTGTTTAGAAGTATTGGCAGCCCTGTGTGAATACATTCACACTAGGGTAATCAAACTCTAAAAATAAAACTTAGATCTACCAAGCCAGTTTTCAATCTACAATCTGACTTCTCTAGCAATAACATTAGCTGGGATCATAATCAACTTTGTGGGATCATAATCAACTTCTTCCTTTGTTAGATGCATATTTCCCAAATTATGAACAGTTTCTCAGTGTCCACTTCAAATATTAGTCATCAGCTGGTCATAGATCATCTCTTAATATGAATCCAAGTATTCCCTTAGATGTTTTTTGGCAACAACATTGATAATCATTCTTGTATGTATTCTGAAGATTTCAAATTGTAGAGTCTACCATGTTACCCAATACTTAACATTTATAAAAGTTATAAAATTTATAAATAATTATACATAATCTAACATTTTTTTTTACAAAGGGAGATTTAGCAGTTTAGGTCTAAACTGTCTGGAGTTGAGAAGAGTGAGAGATCTAATTGAGGTATACAATGCTAGAGAAGGTTGACAAAGTAGATGTAAAAATAATGGTTCTTTATGGGCAATCTAGAATGAGAGGTCATAGTTTTAGGGTGAGGGGTAAGCCAATTTAAAACAGAGGTGAGGAGAAATTACTTCTCTCAAATATTCATGAATCTGTGGAATTCAATACCCAGAAGTGTGGTGGATGCTGGTACATTGTCTAAATTTAAGGAGGAAATAGACAGATTATTAAATAGTAATAGGTTGAAGGGTTATGGAGAATGGACAAGAAAGTGGAATTGAGGCTGAGATTAGATCAACCAAAATCATATCAAATGACTGAGCAGTCTTGTGGGACTGAACTAGTTGTTATGTTTTCATGTTCTGTCTCCCAGGAGTATCCTCCATGAGAGTTCTTGTGCGCAGCGATATAATTCATACTTCTGGACCAGAAGATCAAATTCAATCCCACCTGTTCCAAAGGTGTAAACTAACATCTCTGGATAGGTTGGTTAGAAAATATCCATAGTCCTCTGTGATATAAACTGGAAATTTGTCATTTTTGCACATGTTAACATTTTTTTATTTATTCATGGCATAACTTGTCTTTGTATAATAATCCAAAAACATGCCACCCTTCATAAATTAGTCAGCTAACTTGTTTGACTGAAACAAATTATGCTTTGACCATTCTCATGAGCATCTTTTTATTGCTGTGGTATTGAAACAATTTTTTATGGTTTTGCCATAGTGTCAATAATTTTAGCTCAGTTATTCAACACTTCTGTGATTTTATTGAATAAAATTCTGTATTTTTTATTGTGATCCGAATAAATGTTTTTTTTTTGCATCCTACAAACTTCTAAGACATTATTTTTCCTATCAGTATTATTTAATTTGTTATTGGGTTAAATATACAGATTTAGGAAACTTCTAAGAAATATTTCTGTGACAGAAATAAACATCACAGGATGTATGATCATTACAGAAAATGCTGCATTATACAATATCATAGACTGACAGATGGAGCAAAATACTATCATGCTCAAAGTTGATTTTATTTAGTTTAAACACTTAAGGGTGAAATTTTCCATTTTGAATTAGTGCATTTCTTTTTGAGAGTGAGCCCGCCATTTCAACTCCCCTTCCCACTCCCCCAATGACAATATCCATCCTGGACCTCCTCCACTGTCAAAATAAGGCCATACACAATCTGGCGGAAGAACTCATTTTTGTTTTGTAGATCTTAATCGGGGGGGTTTTATTGGACAAGTATTGCAGAAGGGGAAGGTAAAAGATAGATTAGAGGAAGGTGTTGTAAATAATTATTAGTTAATTATTCTCTGTTATACTTTAAGAAGTATGTATATATATTATATACTCATCTTTTGTCTCAGGAGCTTACAACCTTATGGCCTCAACATAGAATTCACCAGCTTCCAAATCTCCCCACCCACCAACTCATCACAGATCTAGCCCTCCCCGTCCATTCTGCATCCTGACCTAACCTGTCCGTCTTCCTTCCCATATATTCACTCCATCCATCCTACTGACTAATCTCAATCACTTCTATCTTCATCTACCTATTGTTATTTCCCACCTAGCTTTCTACCAACCCCACCTCCCTCCTTCTACTTATTTTTCAGTCTCTTTTCCCCTTCCCACTCTTGAAGGGTCCTGCCCGAAACATCAACTCTCCTGCTCCTCGGATGCTGCTTGACTTACTGTGCTTTTTCCAGCTCCACGCTTTATTGACTCTGACTTTTCAGCATCTACAGTCTTTGTTATTTCCATTCATTGTGCCCAGTCCACTGTAGACCATGACAATGTTTTTCACATAATGTTCCATTTTTCACCTCCTTAATTATGCATCATCACCCTCATGAAATCACACGACAGGAGAGGGGGAAGTGCACACTACTGTCAGGAACTTCTGGTGGTCACGTGGCTGGGGTCATACTTGAAGCCCAAGCTGCACACCACTTCTGCTGCTGTAAGCTAGAAACTGCCCTTCATACTGTGATGCTGCATTGTTACCACTGAGGATATGACCCTGAAAGGCAAGTTATCTCCTTGATTGGCAAACAGGGATCTGGAAGTCCTGGTGAATGGAATTCTGGAGAGGAAGGTAGTACTTTATCCTGCAGACATTCAAAAAAAAGGCCATATCACCAGTTTCAACTAGCCTGGCCCCTGGTCTGGGTCTGCACTGTATCTCAGGTAAAATAAAATGCACATCAGATAAGTTATTTTCTGTGCTCCCCCAGGAAGGTTCATGGACTGTTGTCTCACTATTGCACGCATCATGGGCACTGAATGGTTCTCACCTACCTCATCCTTACCACTTCTCAAGCGCCTGTATCACCATTAACTTCTCCATCCACTTTCATCATACTTAATCCCTCCATCTGCTCCAATGCAGCAGAAATTGGCTGACAACTGGACTGAGAGGGCCAAGAAATAAAAGAGTGGGAAAACATCAGGTTCTTCATTTCTTCCAAGGAGAAAATATTTCAGCTGGCCAGAGAAGAGTGTCACGACTCAGGTGGGACCAGGAAGACGTCATTGGGCAATCAACTCAGTACGATTCTTGTGCTGTGCTGGACTGCTGTCTAATTATCACCAAAGATCATTCTTAACCTGTACAAGCTTTCACCTCCTTGACACAAATAATTCTCTCTCTTCCCTTATGCAGACAGCAAAACTGTGCCCAAAAGGGGCCTGCGCTAGAGATCGTTATTTTCTCCTCCACCTCTGAGGAGGATGTCACTGAACCCTCAGAGATTGCACTAGTAAATCTTTCACCTAATCCCTCCACCAACTCAAAGACTTCCACCTTGCTGGGTACTCTAAACTCATAAACATAATTTGGTGAGTACAGTGCTTACATACCTCCCTCCTTAAGAGAAAGTGAGGACTGCAGATGCTGGATATCAGAATAGAGAGTGTGGTGCTAGAAAAGCACAGCAGGTCAGGCAGAATCTAAGGACCAGCTTTTGCCCAAAATGTCGATTTTCCTGCCCCTTGGATGCTGCCTGATCTGCTGTGCTTTTCCAGTACCACGCTCTTGACTCTGACATTCCAGCTTAGGTGGTCAAGGAAGAAATGCCCAAAATCTCTGACATTCAGAGGTCTGATGGAGATCAGGCATTTGCTCAGCCATAGGTAGATGATGGTATTGTTATGAAGGTGTAGAGAGGTACTGTACCTTGAAGAGAGTTGAAAGCTAGCAAGAACTTAGAAAGGCACACAGATTACAGGAAGATTTACAATGTAACATTTGGTCCAGCAGGTAGCAATCCTGGGTTGCTATGAGACAAAAACAAATTCAAATTCAGCCAATTAGCTTAAATTATGCCCCAAGAAATAAAACTCCAATCAAGTTTGAATTTAGTATTTTGACAATATTAAAGCCAATGAAACAATCTGATGCTTTAGGGTACAAATATTAAACAAATCGAACAGTTGCAGGAGAACTGCTAAGCCACCGACAGATGCCTGCAGAATAACTCTCTTAAAGGTACCTTTATCTATCAATGACCTGTGAAACAGAAACTCTAAGAAGAAGAAAATAGACAAAGGAAGATACATAGAGAAGATTTGACAGCTGACTGGTTTTGAAATTTGAATGTTTTGTAAATCTTAATCGAAGGGTTTATCGGACCAGTATTATAGAAGGGAAAGTAAAAGGCAGGTTAGAGAAAGGAGTTGTAAATAGTTACTTTATTATTCTCTGTTAGCCTTTTTTTAAAAAGTTGCTTTTTACTTCAAACATTGACCTTTGGGATAGTTCTTGACCTCTCAAATTTTCACAGATTGCCGTACGAGGTAATTCTTTTCTGTGTTGCTGGTTAAAATTACTGGGGGAGGATTACCCTACGTTGTAACAACATTGTCTCAATGCATTTACTACATTCCTTACATAAGGAGATCAGTGTTACACAGAATATTCCACGTGATTTCACCAATATGTTGTAAAATGAGGAACAACCTCCATATTTTTGTATCTAATACCCCTTTCAATAGCACTTGAGCTTTCCTAACAATTTGCTGTACCTGAATACTAACCTTTTGCAATTCATGCACTACGAAACCCCAGTCCCACATCATGGCAGAGCAGATTCCTCTGTGTGTCAGAGGTCTGGAATCCTGCACTATTTAGATTCATTTTTTGATTCTTCATGTCAAAATGGACAATTTCAGATTTTCCCATATTATTTTCCAATTGCCAGATCTTTGCCTACTCAGTTAACTGATCCACATCTCTTTGTAGCTTCACTGTGTCCTCTTCACAACTTACTCTCCTACTTATTCAGTCATCAGCAAATTTAGCAACCACACCTACGGACCCTTCATCCATGTTCTTTACATGAACTGTAAAATGTTGAGGTCCCACCATTGATCCCTGTGGCATCTTGGCAACCAGAAACTACTTATTTATATCTTCTATCTGTATCCAGTAAGCCAGCCAATCTTTAATCCATACCAATATGTTAGCCCCTCCATCATAAACAATAATCTTTGATATCACTTTGTCAAATGCCTTCTGGAAGTCTGAGTAATACATCTACCTGTTGCCCTTTACTCACAGCCTATATTGCTTGCATAAAGAACTCGAATAGATTAATTAAATACAACTTGCCTTCCACAAAACCACAATGACCCCACCTGAACTTTTACTAACGTGTTTATAAATAGTTTCTAACATCTTCCCTTATGCAGATATTAAGCTAACAGGCCTATACTTTTTCTGCTTATCTCCCTTCTTTTTGAATCTTCTACTTGAATATGAGCTTCCTTGTAGATGGGTAATTCTGGAAAATTAAAACCGATTCATTAACTGTCTCATTAAGCACTTTTTTAAGACCCTAGAATGAGGTCCATTAGACCTATGGACTAGTCAGCCCACAGTTTCAACATTTTGCTCAGTATCACCTGCTTGCTGATTGTAATTTTCTTTGGTTCCTCCTTCCTTTCCAGTTCCTGATTTACAACTTTTTCCAGGAATGCTATTTACATTCTCTGGATTGTAGGCCAATGCAAAGTTATCTGCCATTTCCTTATTTTCCATTATCAATTGTCCATACTCCTATATTGAACCAACAGTCATTTTGTTATCTTTTCATTTTTGAATGTCTACTAGTTTTTATATTTGTAACATTCTCAAATTTACTAATTTTCTCTCCAATTAGTCTTTTAGTCATTATTTTCTATGTTTTTAAAAAATAATTAGGCATTTGGATGGGTATATGAATAGGAAGGATTTGGAGGGATATAGGCCGGGTGCTGGCAGGTGGGACTAGATTGGGTTGTGATATCTGGTCGTCATGAATGGGTTGGACCGAAGGGTCTGTTTCCATGCTGTATATCTCTATGACTCTATTTATATGCCTTCCTTTTAAGTTTGATACCACCTTTAACCTTTTTAGTTCATAATCAATGGTGGGTCTTCTCTTGCAATTTTTTTTCCTTACTGAATTACAAGTGTGTAATCTAAAATATCTCTTTAAAATTCTGTCAGTGCATCTCCATTGAACTATCCCTTAAACTTGTTTGCCAGCTCATTGTGACTAACTCTGCTTTCATGCTCTCATAATAGCACTTATATTTCTGTCTTCAAATGAAATATAAAATTCAATCATAAGCTGCCGTCGTGGAATGCTTTCACAATGAGATGTAAATTAATCCTATCTTGCTGCACAACAATAGCTTGAGCGTCACTGTTCTCTAACAGCTCTGTAGCCAAACTGAAAACATTCTACAATTTGATTTGGTTTATTGTTGTCCCGTACTAAAGTACAGTGAAAAGTTTTGTTTTGCTAGCAGCACAGTCAGATCATAACAAACAAGGACACACAGATCATAGGGTGTTTGTGAAGAAGAGGTCTTGTTCTGCCTTTTTGACGAGCGTTTCTACGCGAGAGGTCCAGCACCGATTGTTAGTTACTGTCACTCCTAGGAATTTGACGTTCTCGACCCTCACGACTTCAGATCCATTTATCTAGATAATGACGTGTACCCTTCCCTTCCTTTCTTCCTGAAGTGAATTATTAGTTCTTTTGGTTTGCTGACTTTGAGTGAGAGAGAGAGAGAGGAAGATTGTTATCATTGCACCACATTATCAAGCACACCATCTCCTTCCTGTATTCTGACTCATCAGTGTTTGATATCTAGCCTACAACAGTGCTTTCATCAGCAAACTTGTAGATGGTGTTCATATGAAATATACAGGGAGTACAGTAGGGGGCTGAGTATGCATGCTTGTGGGGCACCACTGTTGATGATTATTGTGGAGGAGGTACTTCACTGATTGCAGTCTGTGGGTCAAAAAGCTGAAGATACGGTTGCAGAGGGTGGAGCCAAGACCTCGGTCTTGGAGCTTTCACATTAGTTTGTTTGGGATTATAGTGTTGAAGACAGAAGTGCAGTTGATACGTAGGAACCTGAAAGTATCCATGTTATCCAGATGCTCCAAGGATGAACGTAGGGCTAGGATATGGCGTCCAAGGTTGAGCTGTTTTGCTGATAGGCAAACTGCAGAGGATCAAGATCAAGTTGAGAGGCTGGAGTTGATGTAATCCATGACTAATCTCTCAAAACACTTCATAATTATGGAGGTCCAAGCTACTGAGCAGCAGCTATTGAGGCACGTAGCATGTGTTTTCTTTCATACTGGGATGATGGTGGTCTTTTTGAAGCAGATGGGGACTTCAGATTGTAGCAAGAAAAAGTTAAAGATGTAAGCAATTACTTTCACCAGCTTTTCTGCACAGGATCTGAGTGGATGGCCAGGGACTCCGTTTGGGCTAGTTGCTTTCCATGGGTTTACTGTTTATTCTAAGAACTCCTTATATGAGCTACCTTTGCCAATCTGATTATTTCCAGTCTACGTGTTATTTAAAATCGTTTTGATCATTACTCTACCTTTCTGACATGCTCCCATAGTTTTACTTAGTGCTTCGTCAAATCATACAGTATTGAAAGGGCAGCAGGAATGTCAATGCTGGCCACAGGCCTTGTCTAAGCGACATAGACAATTTAATTCGGGGGATGACATTTGGTGCCAGAACCATGGAAGAGTTCGTTCTGGTTTTAAACTTTCTGGACACCCTTACAATTAATACTGACAAGATCCAACTGTGGACACAAAAGATCTTGTCCTAGCAAAACTGAAACTTGATATTGAGCCAGACGGGTGTAGAGTTCCAAGTGGAAAATGAGGTGCTGTTCTTTCAGCTTGCGCTGAGCTTTTGTTATGGACTAAGCCAGACCACTCAAAACATTCTTAAGCACGCAGCCCCAGACCATAACTTTACAATTTGTTTTGAAAATGTACAGTGAAATTTACCTGGAGTAAGATTGCTAGGTTAACTACTAGATTTTAAAATAGACAAAAACATATTCACAAAAGTACACAATGAAACACAAAGAACAGAATAAGGAACCTCTACAGAACTCAGCCGATCCAACTAGACTTAATTATGTTTTTCTGAATATATACAACAGTCCCAATCAACAAACTCCATTTAAAAACCAGTATAAATGGAACACATGCTTACAGGTTGAAGTTGAAGGGCAGAAGAGAGAGATTCTACACAGCTTCCTGTTGAACTTCCAACCAGTTCAAGACTGAACTAAAAATGCTCAGCCAGCTGGAGAGCTGACCACTCCCCTTTCTTTATACAGGTCACTTCTAAAACATGACCACGTTGGCCTGAAGTCTCATTTGTTTCCATTTAAACAAAAGGCCTCTCAAAATCTTTTTTTATCACTGTACCAAACTAGATTGATTGGAACCCGGCCTGGTTTATTGCCCCCTGAAAAAAAAGGACAGAGTCGCCTTGATCCAAAGAACAGCTTTTAGAAAAAAAGAGACTAGCTTTGTGATACTTGGTTGCAGCACTGCAGCAAGCCTGAGACAGATGTTGGCCAGGGAACAAAGTAGTGTATTGAAGTAGCTGGCAATTGGAAGCTTAGGGTTTTTTTTGGCAAACAAACGTAGGCGCTCTTTGAAGTGGTCACCAGTATACTCTTCATTTTCCCAACGTGGATGACACCGCATTATGAGCAGAGATGAAATACAGAATGTTTTAAATAATGAAAAGCTAAAAACTTTAGAAGTCTAACTACAAAGATTAAAATGTAACTAACAGATATGGAAAATAATCAAAGAGGCTATGGAATGCTAATCTTTACATCTACAGGACTAAAGTAGAAGGGGTTAAAAGTAATGCTTCAACTATACACCACCCCTGGTTATGCAACATCTTCGGTATTGTGAACAGCTCCAGAACATCACCCTAGGAAGAAATATATAGTAGTTGCTTTAGAACGAGCATAGATTTACTAGAATGACAAACCAGGAATAAAACCAGAAAATGTTGGAATCACTCAGCAGGTTGGGTAGCATCTATGGACAAAGAAATAGAGTTAATGTTAGAAGTCAATGAACTTTCATCAGACACATGCCAAATAATAAGAATGAGAAATTGAAGTTCAATATCCTGGGAGACACAGAAACATCAGACTGTAAAAGGTAGGCTAAAAGAGAGATGGGGCTGCATGTGAGGTATGTTGCAAAAGGCAAAGTTCTGTGGGATTTATATATGCATAGACTAATGAAGGGGGTCAATGGAAAAATTGAGTCTGAAGACCCCATACAGTAAGATTGACATAGAATGTAAGCAATACATCTGAGTTAGCAACAATTGTCTTGGTGATGAACTGTATTGTCGTGGCTTTACAAACTCAGTCTGGTGTCAACTGGCATGTGAAAATTGTGTCCTATTGCGATTACTTCCAGGGACAGAAGTGCAAGTTAGTGAGGGTACAGAATTAATGATTGTAGCAATTTAGGATGGGTCTATTCTTGTTGACAATGAGTCCCAAAAAGTTCTTGTTCAATCACCATCTGATGACAAGAAGGCAACAGCCAGTGAATCTATAGCGGAAACAAAGTTGGCCCTATACTTATAGATAATACAATTGAGTGAAGTCATATAGCTGGAAAAAAAACGGATCAAGGATTATACTTCAGAACTTAGCAATGACATGGAAGTGTCAGTGTTGGATTGCAGTGGACAAAATCAAAAATCACATGACACCAGGTTATAGTTCAACAGGTTTATTTGAAATTACAATCTTTTAGAGCAACGCTCCTGATGAAGTAGCATCGCTGTGAAAGCTTGTGATTTCAAATAAACTTGTTAGACTATAATCTGATGTCGTGCCATTTTTGACTCAAAGCATACCAAAGATGACAATGTCGGTCAGACGGAGAAGCCATTGCAAAAGATACATTAACAATGTTGGAGAAATGAACATGAGAAACAATTCCAAACAGCACTGATTGAGGGAGATGATACAGTCTACAATGTCGAAGGCCCCAGAGAGTTATAATGACCAGAATCACAAATACAAGAACATCACACACCAGAGGAGCAAATATATGAGTCAGTTTTCATCTCGGATAAAATGAAGACTGCAGATGCTGAAGATCAGAGTTGAAGAGTGAAGTGCTGTAAAAGCACAGCCGGTCAGGCAGCATCCGAGGCTCAGGAGAGTTGACAGTTTGAGCATAAGCACTTCATCCCCCATTCCTGATGAAGAGCTTATGCTTGAAACATTGACTCACCTGCTTCTCGGATGCTGCCTGACTGGCTGTGCTTTAACAGCACCACACTCTTCAAGTCAGTTTTTATACCTATTCCAAGAAAAGTTTCAATGAATTTGTGGTACAAACACTTAAACTGCGATGATATCTTGTAAATCAGCATGAAGGCTAAGATCTGACACACATTCACGGACAGAATATATGCAGTGGTAGTGTCCCTACCTCTGGACCAGAAGACCCAGGTTAAAGTCCCACCTGCTTCAAAGGTATGTAATAACATCTCTGAACAGAGAAAATAGCTACAATCTGTTGGCGAATTTGAAAAGACAGCTGCCAATTCAATCTTCTTCAATTGGTCAAAACACAGTTAGATCTGATTTGCTGAAGTTAGGTTGGACTCAGCTAAAAGCAGACTCAGCAATATTCAACTGGTATCACAAGTAAATTTTCAGGCAGCTTTGTGATGCATACTGATGATTTTTTTATGAGTAGATTCTGCAGAATGTCAACAATTTGTTAGTGGTAAGATATAAATGGCATTTAAGATTGAAAGTCAAACTTTAGGGCCTTTAAATGTAAAAGCTTACGCATTAAATAAAATAGGTCAAGGATAAACCTTGAATCTATAAGCATAATCATTTGTAGGTAGATGCATCCTGATAAACTAGCCCAAGTTCTGGCAAGATGATGATCTTGTATCCAAAGAAGAAACAGAGCAGTTAAAATGCTCGGTTGGACAGCCAAACTGGGTACTCAAGACACAATGCAAGTTATGATGTATTGGATTTATGATAAAATAGGCTGCAATTGAGAAGCTTCTGATGGCAAATAAAATAATAAAAAATATTAAATTAGAAGGAATGTGTACCAACTTTCTGGTCTTAGGTGAGCTAAAACATATTAAGCTAGTCTGTTATCACAATGTTTATAATTCTAATCTTCTGGAGAGATATCATGTACTGCGGGGTTTATCATTTCTTGAAGGGTGAAAATGAAAAATGTCCGTTAGGCTGGAAAGCGAAGAAATTAGACAAGGTGATTAAAAGCATCCTAGCTGCATAAACATTGGCACATGTGGAACTGATAGATATGGTATCATATGTATCTGACATTCTGAAGGAAATCCTAGACAAAGGGCATTGTAAGAAAAGTTTATTTGTTAGTTCAAGCTTTTGGAGCACTACTCTTTAATCAGTTAGCCCCACTAGCTGTTGGACTATAACCTGGTACTGTGTGGGTTTTAACGAAGAAACATTTGACAAAAGGGTATTTAGGGAGAGAATAGGGCCCCTCAAAGATCAGCAAGGCGGCCTTTATATGGAGCTGCAAGAGATGGGGGAAGATACTAAACGAGTATTTTGCATCAGTGTTTATTGTGGAAAATGACATGGAAGATATAGAGTGTAAGGAAATAGATGGTAACATCTTGAAAAATGTCCATATTACAGAGGAGGAAGTGCTGTATATCTTGAAATGCATAAAAGTAGATAAATCCCCAGGACCTGATCAGGTGTACTCTAGAACTCTGTGGGAAGCTAGGGAAATTATTGCTGGGCCCCTTGCTGAGATATTTGTATCACTGATAGTCACAGCTGAGGTGCCGGAAGACTGGAGGTTGGCTAACGTGATGCCAATGTTTAAGAAAGATGGTCAGGACAAGACAGGGAACTACACACCAGTGAGCCTGATGTCGGTGGTGGGCAAGTTGTTGGAGGGAATCTTGAGGGACAGGATGTACATGTATTTGGAAAGGCAAGGACTGATTAGGGATAGCCAACATGACTTTGTGCATGGGAAGTTATACCTCACAAACTTGATTGAGTTTTTTGAATAAGTAACAAAGAGGATTGATAAGAGCAGAGTGGTGGAGGTGATCTACATGGACTTCAGTAAGGTGTTTGACAAGGTTCCCCATGGGACACTGGTGAGAAAGATCTGTCTGAATCCACGGAGAATGACCCATTTGGATACAGAACTGGCTCAAAGGTAGAAGACAGAGGGTGGTGATGGAGGGTTGTTTCTCAGCCTGGAGGCCTGTGACCAGTGGAATGCCACAAGGATCGGTGCTGGGTCCACTACTTTTGTCATTTATATAAGTGATTTGGATGTGACCATAAGAGGCATAGTTAGTAAATTTGCAGATTACACCAAATTTGGAGGTGTAGTACAAAGCAAAGAAGGTTACCTCAGATTACAACAGGACCTTGAACAGATAGGCCAATGGGCTGAGAAGTGGCAGATGAAGTTTAATTTTGATAAATACAAGGTCCTGCATTTTGGGAAAGCAAATCTTAGCAGGACTTATACACTTAATTGTAAGGTCCTCTAGAGTGTTGCTGTATAAAGAGATCTTGGAATGCAGGTTCATAGTTTCTTGAAAGTAGAGTCACAGTTTGATAGGATAGTGAAGGCAGCATTTCCTATGCTTTCCTTTATTTGTCAGAGCACTGAGTACAGGAGTTGAGAGGTCATGTTGCAGCTGCACAGGACATTGGTTAAGCCACTTTTGGAATATTGCGTGGAATTCTGGTCGGAAGGATACTGTGAAACTTGAAAGGGTTTCGAAAAGATTTACAAGGATGTTACCAGGGTTGCAGTATTTGGAGATGTAGTGGATAGCGAAGACGGTTACCTCAAATTACAACAGATGGACCAATGAACTGAGAAGCGGCAGAGGTAGTTTAATTTAGATAAATTCGAGGTGTTGCATTTTGGGAAAGCAAATCTTAGCAGGACTTATACACTTAATGGTAAGGTCCTAGGAAGTGTTGCTGAACAGAGAGACCTTGGAGTGCAATTTCATAGCTCCTTGATAGTAGAGTCGCAGGTAGATAGGATAGTGAAGAAGGCATTTAGTATGCTTTCCTTTCTTGGTCAGAGTATTGAGTACAGGAGTTGGAAGGTCATTTTGCGGCTGTACAGGACATTGGTTCGACCACTGTTGGAATAATGCATGCAATTCTGGTCTCCTTCCTACTGGAAGGATGTTGTGAAACTTGAAAGGGTTCAGAAAAGATTTACAAGGACGTTGCCGGGGCTGGAGGATTTGAGCTATAAGGAGAGGTTGAATAGGCTAGGGCTGTTTTTGCTGGAGCGTTGGTGGCTGGGGGGTGACCTTATGGATGGGATAAATAGACAAAATCTTTTCCCTGGGGTGGGAGAATCCAGAACGAGAGGGCATAGGTTTAGGGTGAGAGGGGAAAGATATAAAAGAAACCTAAGGGGCAACTTTTTCATGCAGAGGGTGGTATATGTATGGAATGAGCTGAAAGAGAAAATGGTGGAGGCTAGTACAATTGCCACATTTAAAAGGCATCTGGATAGGTATATGAATAGAAAGGGTTTGGAGGAATATGGACTGGGTGCTAGCAGTGGGACTGGATTGGGTTGGGATACCTGTTCGGCATGGACGAGTTGGACCGAAGTGTCTGTTTCTGTGCTGTACATCTCTATGACTCTAAATTCTGTGTGGACAACAGTTCTCTTTGGTGTAACGTTCACGTAACAAAAAGTGTCGTCAAGATAAAATTGGAGATTGACATTGTCTGAGGAGAGAAAAGAGATCTCTAAAACAACCAGACACAAATCCCTAATTATCAGACTGTTTTACAAAAAAGGAATGCTTCTTCCAAGAAATTATTTGAGGACTTAGACAAGGAATCTCTTGTGTTATAATCTGTTGTAAAATTTATGGAAAACTACTTTGTTCCTTCGATTATATTATAATTATTAAGAATGCTATAAATATTTTGTTTTAAAGAAAGGAAGGTGATGGATATTGTTTAATTAAGGACTGACAGCATATATTAGGACTCCTGTGGCACAGCGATAGTGTTCCCTGCCTCTGAGCCAGGAAACTCGAGTTTAAATCCCAAGTGTAATATCATATCTGAACATATTGCCTATAAAAAAATCTATAATACAGAAATTTGACAGTTTGTATTAGGGTCCTTGTGGCACACTTACATGTGGACTGGTAGATCTGTTTTGAGGCTGAAGGGGAGAATATTAATAAAGACAACAGTGTGATAAAAAAAATGTTCACAGAAAGCCCTGAGGTGGGTCTTCAGTAATCTGCTTTCACACCTACACTTGTTTTAGCAGCACTTCACTAAAAGGGCTGTGACAGAGCTCTATGCCCTGGACAATCCTTCCTGTCACAAGATTTGATGCATCTGGGTTGTTCAGGCTGACACTATGACATTTTGCTATGCACTGCAGCATCAGGGAAGTAATTGAGAGTCTTTATCCAGGAAAAATGTTTTATCTTTCTCCCCATGCATGAAGCGAAACAATTCTGAGATTAAAAAGAGTTTGAATGCTTTGCCAGTTTTTGCAGTGTGTAAGGTCTGCACTCAAATCATCTTTGTTACTTTCTATCATCAACTTGAACAGTGGGACCCATCAGTCCCCCAATGTCCAGTTTAATTGCAACTGTAGCCTGAGCATAAAAAAATTGCCTAACTTGCTTCTTAGAACAAGAATTTTAACCTAATGTCATGTTGATGTAGGTTTATTTTTGTGAAGATGTTTAACCATTAACTAATTTACTGGAACCATGACTTTACATCAATATCTATCAGAGAGTAGATCACTGCAAGAACCCCTGGAGTGTGAATGGATGTTTACTTAGACAGCAAGGTTTTATGACAGGATAGAGAAAGCATGAAGCCGTTAACTTTAGCAGAGTTTAGGATGAACAATTTCTCAAAAACATCCAAAAGCTTCTGGGTGCACTCTGAAGGAGAATCCACTGTGATCCGAAGCAAGTATATTCTCCGAACAAAGGAGATTTAACTTGGTGAAAGTGTGTTTGTGAAACTTCTAGATCATGACTGATTGGGAACCTGCATTGACTGTTCAAAGATGAGAAAGCTTAAGATCTCAGTTCTGCTGTATTCAAGACAAAAGCTCCATATCTTACTGGACAGAAACTGAGAATGTGTAGTTAAGTCAAGTTTGCAGAGGAAAGGAAACTGAATTTTGATTAACTGTAAAGTGAAGGGATTGGGGGAAGATGGGATTAAGTTTTGCCATGTGTTTTGAAATCTTTCAGATTATGTTATATGCAGATAGGTTTATGTTGTTTTATTTTAATTTCCTTTGTGTAAAAGACTTCTGTTCTACTGATTTAAAACCAAATCTGCTACCTTGGTTGTTTATGTTTCAATGATCACTAACATTAAAAGAAAAACAAGAATGTAAAAAAAAAAGAAAAAGTCCCTATTAAGTCAGATTTCATTCTATGTTCTGAATTTAGCCAGTAGTAAACATCAACTGGGATTATAATAAGTGAGGTCAGTTGCCTGTGTCTGATTATATAGAATTTAAGAGGGATCTCTGTCTCTTTTAAAAAAGTGTCAATGGTAGTCATGATTTGGAAGTGCCGGTGCTGGTCTGGGGTGGACAAAGTTAAAAATCACACAACACCAGGTTATAGTCCAACAGGTTTATAATGCTTCCAAATAAACCTGTTCGTCTATAACCTGGTGTTGTGTGATTTTAAAGGATGGAGTTGGTGAATGTAAAATGACTATGTTATTGGTGAGGTTTATTGTTAGGATTCTGAAGATGGCTTTGAATGTTGCTTCATGTTTTCTGTAAATAGAATGTATAACAATAGATTATTTAAAGTTATAAATTGAACCTAAAAACAAAAAGAGGATCTTATAAGAAAGAGCCACTTAGACTGATGATTCAATGTTTATAATTATAAGGAAAACCTGAAATTGAGGTGTCACATCAAAAATACACCAAGATAGTCAGAAATTTAAAAAAATGACTGACAGAGGAAGAGAATTTTTTCTTACACTTGAGTTGGAAAGAAAAATAAACAAGGGAAAAACAGAAGCAGAGAAAAATATAAAACAATGGGAGAGAAAAGATAAGAAACTAATGACAAAGATGAAGTTCAAAAAGCTTGAACTCCAAAGAGATAGGGAAAATACAGTACATAATGTGCCCAGAATGAAACTTATAGTAAAGAAGGGAAGGTGAAATAATAACTCAGAGGATGATTTGGATTCCAATGAAGGATTTGATTTAATTAAGAACCGACGCATAGTTTATAAATTCACTAAAGCGAAGTCAAAAAATATTTCGCCATATTTGAGAAAGTAGCTGTACAGGAAAAATGTAGCTGTACAGGTCAAAAGGTGTTTGGAGCTTAATATTATAATGTGTTTCAAAAGCTACAAATATGATTCTGTATGCAAGTTTGTCAGAGCAATCTGCAGTTCATTAAAAAAAGGCAGTGCTCAATGCTTATGAGCTACACCCTAACTTTTAAAATACAATCATATAAATTAAAA
Source organism: Chiloscyllium punctatum (assembly GCF_047496795.1). NCBI lineage: Eukaryota > Metazoa > Chordata > Chondrichthyes > Orectolobiformes > Hemiscylliidae > Chiloscyllium > Chiloscyllium punctatum. The sequence goes on along the minus strand of NC_092782.1, from coordinate 37,171,870 downwards.
TTTAGGACTACAAAAAGTAAACCTAATCAGATATTTATAGAATTTGCAAGGGAATAAGAAATACTATGGGATCAGTAAGTTTGATTAATAAGGCTAGAAAAAAAAAGAATATCGGGGAAATTATAATTACGGATTAATTCAAAAATGCCATTGCTGTAAGGCTGAAACAATTTACATTAGCATCAAGTATCAAAGATTGGAGAAGCAATAATCCCAAATATTCTATCTCACAGTTATAGGAGGTTACACGGGAACTCACAAGGAAATCAAAGGAACAAAGAATCAAACAAGTGATGCAAAGAAAATAGCATGTTTCCATGGTAATAAGATAGAACACTCCAAAGCCAGTTGCTAGAATTTACATGGGACATAACTTGCAGTAGTAAGAATGCGTACGGAATCCTCAGAAAAGGATCACATGCAAGGAAATGAATATTAAAACTCTAAAGACAGGACGATTCCTTAGAATATGCTAAGAAAGATAGAACTCAGGACAGTCATGAAAATTCTTCTTCAAATATTAACAAAAATAATCAGACCAATGGAAGTTCAGATTTTCTTTTCTCAAAGGGAGATATATAATGTCAAATTTATGAGATAAACCAATGAAGATATTGAGAGACACAGGAGCATATCAGCCACTGATCCAAGTTGATAATACTATTTTTCTTCCAAATAAATTAATAGAGGACAAAATATTAATTGGTGATACATATGGATGTTACAAGCCAGTCCCATCATACACAATCAGACGAAACAGTGACACAGAAAATGGAGAAATTGTAGTTGGATTAATGAAACAAACTGTCATGAAAGAAATGATTTTATCTTGTAAAATGACCTGGCAGTTTTATTTTGAATTTTGAACAGTCCTTGATGAAGGTAACTGTAAAAACGAATGCTCCTGAGAAGGAAAGAATACAGTGAAACTAGATTACCTTATAGTCAAGAGTTAGTTAGTCCTAGACCAGAAGTGTAGAGATAAGACTATGCAGCGTTTGCTTAAAGATAAGGACAATTTAAGCCAGTGTGTAAATTAGCTCCACAATTACCTGCAGTTTTAATCGATAAATTAATGTCCCAAGTAACTTAAACCTACTGAGATGAGAGTACTGTATGAGAGTTTTTTTGTGTTACTCAAGTTGTTTCTCTTTCCAACTTATAAAGTGGGGCTTGGGATTAATAGGATTAAACTTTTACAATGTGTTTAAAAATCAGTAGTTTGGTTAATTTTATTTTATCTTTTTTTGTTCAAAGACTTCTATTTTATTGTGAAAGCAAAACATGCAGCATTGTATGCCTATGTTTCAGTGACAAACTACTTAGAGTCATAGAGATGTACAGCATGGAAACAGACCCTTCAGTTAAACTCGTCCACGCTGACCAGATATCCTGACCCAATCTAGTCCCACCTGCTAGCACTCGCCCCATATCCCTCCAAACCCTTCCTATTCATATACCCATCCAAATGCCTTTTAAATGTTGCAACTGTACTAGCCTCCACCACTTCCTCTGGCAGCCTGTTTCATACACGTACTACCCTCTGCGTGAAAATTTTGCCCCTTAGGTCTCTTTTATATCTTTCCCCTCTCACCCTAAACCTATGCTCTCTAGTTCTGGACTCCCCCACCCCAGGGAAAAGACTTTGCCTATTTACCCTATCCATGCCCCTCATAATTGTGTAACCTCAGCCTCAGACGCTCCAAGGAAAACAGCCCCAACCTGTTCAGCCTCTTCTAATAGCTCAAATCCTCCAACCCTGGCAACATCCTTGTAAATCTTTTCTGAACCCTTTCAAGTTTCAAGATACGAAGGAGACCAGAATTGCACGCAATATTCCAACAGTGGTCTAACCAATGTCCTGTACAGCCGCAACATGACCTCCCAACTCCTGTACTCAATACTCTGACCAATAAAGCAAAGCATACCAAATGCCTTCTTCACTATCCTACCTACCTGCGACTCCATTTTCAAGGAGCTATGAACCTGCACTCCAAGGTGTCTTTGTTCAGCAACACTCCCTAGGAACTTACCATTAAGTGGATAAGTCCTGCTAAGATTTGCTTTCCCAAAATTCACATTTATCTGAATTAAATTCCATCTGCCACTTCTCAGCTCCTTGGCCCATCCGGTCAAGATCTTGTTTTAATTTGAGGTAACCTTCTTCACTTTCCATTATGCCTCCAATGTTGGTGTCATCTACAAACTTAATAACTATACATCGTATGCTCACATCCAAATCATTTATATCAATGATGAAAAGTAGTGGAGTCAGCACTGATCTTTGTGGTACTCCACTGGTCACAGGCCTCCAGTCTGAAAAACAACCCTCCACCACCACACTATGTCTTCTACCTTTGAGCCAGTTCCATATCCAAATGGCTACTTCTCCCTGCATTCCATGAGATCTAACCTTGCTAATCAGTCTCCCATGGTGAACCTTGTTGAACACCTTACTGAAGTCCACATAGATCACATCTACTGCTCTGCCCTCATCAATCCTCTGTGTTACTTCTTCAAAACACTCAATCAAGTTTGTGAGACATGATTTCCCATGCACAAAGTCACGTTGACTATCCCTAATCAGTCCTTGCCTTTCCAAATACATGTACATCCTGTCCCTCAGGATTCCCTCCAACAACTTGCCCACCACCGACGTCAGGCTCACTGGTCTATAGTTCCCTGGCTTGTCCTTATCACCATTCTTAAACAGTGGCACCACATTAGCCAACCTCCAGTGTCCCATCACCTCACCTGTGAGTGTCGATTATACAAGTATCTCAGCAAGAGGCCCAGCAATCACTTCTCTAACTTTCCACAGAGTTCTAGGGTACACCTGATCAGGTCCTGGGGATTTATCCACCTTTAAGCATTTCAAGACATCCAGCACGTCCTCCTCCATAATATGGACATTTTTCAAGATGTCACCATCTATTTCCCTACATTCTATATCTTCCAAGTCCTTTTCCACAGCAAATACTGATGCAAAGTACTCGTTTAGTATCTCCCCCATTTTCTAGGGTTCCACTCAAAGGCCGCCTTGGTGATCTTTGGGGGACGTTATTCTCTCCCTAAGTACCCTTTTGTCCTTCATGTATTTGTAAAAATTCTTTGGATTCTCTTTAATTCTATTTGCCACTTCATTAACACCTCCCAAAAAAGCAAAAGTCTGATCTAGCAAGCTACATTTCAATCTGTGATCTGACTTGTCCAGTAATAGCTGCAGCTAGGATCACAACTACTACCTCATCAAAAAACTCCAGCAAGTTAGTTAAGCAATATTTGCCCTGAACAGTCCTACATTGTTTTTCCTTAATGAACCAATTGCTTAGATCATGATTCATTATGCCCCAAATCATTGTTTCTCGAACATTATCAACATGGAGGTTAAACAACTTATCTTTATTCCTTTTTTATTAAACAATTGCATAAACATTAGCAATTCTCCAGTCCCTTAGCATAATAAAGTCTAAGAAAGATTTGTAAAGTATTATCATGTCACCTGAAAATACAGTCACTTCCCTCAGTATCCTTAAATGCATCTCATCTAGTCTTGGTGCTTTATCAACTTTATTTACAGCCAATTAGTTCTAAACATTACAAGGGTCAAAATCATGTCCTGTTTCATCATAACCTACATAGGGAGGTCATGTTGCGGCTGTACAGGACATTGGTTAGACCACTGTTGGAATATTGCGTGCAATTCTGGTAAAGACAGGTACAAATATTAATTTCCCAGCATTCATGCATTAAATTACTTTTTGGTCCACAGTCAGCTCATCTCCTACTCTGAGGAACCCTTTTACTATTTATATACTAATAGAAGATCTTTTCTTATGTGAAGATCTCAGGTGAACTGTCAATCTCTTCATACTTTGATTTTTTTATTTCCCCCTTGAACCGTCTTTACTTGGCCTGATTCCTGATTGTAATGTCCACCTTCCATCTGTCAGAAGTACACATTTTCTTCTTCATATTAATTTCTATATATTTTTCCATCCAATTAGCTCTAGGTTTCTTTGCCCTATCTTTCTCTTCCCTTAATTGTGCCCACACTGTCTCTTCTTTAAAGGCAGCCCATGGATACTTCCAGTTTTGTCTATCAAAGTTTGATTCCAACTTATTTAGGCCAAATCCATTCTTGAAGTTCACTTTCACTGTTAATTATTCTTTCACTGGATTGTTCTTTGTCCTTTTCCATAGCCAACCTCAACAGTATCATACAATGATCACTGGAGCTATATGATTCACTACTAACTATTAATCTACTTTGCCCATCTGGTTCTCAATAGCCTTTTCAATACTACTATCCCAGTCTACATTTTCAAAAGTCCTCAATGTAAGTACTTTAAAATTCTTGCAACTCTCTAAATTCCTAACAGATTTGTTCCTCAAGAACTCTCCGATAAGCTAGTAGCCTAGAAACATTACCAAACAATGCAATTGGAACTTTTCATTCTTTAGCTGTAACCCACTTCTGGAAATATCCTCATTGTCGAACTGCAATTTTATTCCTTAATCAGTGCTGCCACCCTTACTCCTTTCATTTTTTTTCCTGAATACTTATATTCAGAAACATTTACGACTCAGCTCTGTCCTTTGAGTCAGGTCTCTGTTACAACTACACTATCACGTGTCCAACTGGGGAGTTCACCAATCTTATTTATCACAATTTGCACATTCAAATATTGTTTCTTTCATGAAATGTAGTTTTCACTGGCTAGGTCAGCATTTATTGTCCATCAGAAGGTGGTAAGAAGCTGACTTCTTGAAATGCTGCAGTCCATGTAGTATGTATAGATACACCCACAGTGCTGTTAGGAAGGGAGTTCAGGATTTTGACCCAGTGGCAAAAAAGAAAAAGTGATATAATTCTATGTCAGGGTGAAATGTGATTGGAGGGGGGAATAGCAGCTGGTAGTGTTCCCATGTATCTGTTGTTCTTGTTCTTCTAGATGGTTAAGGATGGGGAGTGGTAAAGGGTGCTGAAGAAGTCTTTTTCAGTTATTACAACATCTTGTAGAAGGTACACAATCTGTAATTGCTGAGTTATCCATTGTAGAATTTTCAGTTTTGACCTGCTTGTATAGTCATAGTATTTATACAGCTGGTCCAGTTCAATTTCTGATCCAAGGTATTCCCAGGATATTGATAGTTGGGGTCTTATTAATGGTAATGCCATTGAATGTCAAGGGGATTTAGTTTATTCTCTCCTGTTGGAAACGGTCATTGCCTCACGCTTATGTGGGACAAATGTAACGTGCCATTTTTCAGCCGAAGATTGATTGTTGTTCAGATTTTGTTGCATGTGGACATGGACTGACAAGTTACAAATGGTAAAAAATATCATGCAATCATCAATGACCTCCTATTCCTGACCTTATGTTTGAGAGAAGGCAATGAAGCTGCTGAAGATAGTTGAGCCTAGTACACTCTCCTGAGGAACTCACCTCTACTCATACCAGTTCCAGAGATTTGTAAAAACATTGTCTAACCAATTTGCTCAGAGATATGCATGCTGATCAACTCCGGCAGTGATATCCTGGGAGGAGATGGTTGATCCCTAATGACAACAACTATCATCTTATATGCAAAGTATGACTTCAAGCAGTTTGGTCAAATGCTGTCTTGATCTCAAGGACAATCATTCTCACCTCACATTTGGAAAAACTCAGTAGATCTAGCAGTATTTTGAAGAATGTCATACTGGACTCAAAACATTAACTCTGCTTCTCTCTCCATTGATGCTACCAGACCTGCTGAATCTCCAGCATTTTCTGTACAATATAATAACTTATTATTTCTGATTACTGGTATATTGTTGTCTCAGTATTGTGCAACTTTACGTCCACTCATGGTACCACTTGGTTCCCAACACTGCAAAGATAAGTTAATCCCTCTCCAATAGCGCTAGCAAATCATGGCTCAAGAAAATTGGTTTGTTTAGATGCAAAAGAAAGTGAGGACTGCAGATGCTGGAGATCAGAGTCAAAAAGTGTGGTGCTGGAAATACACAGCCTGTCAGGCAGCATCTGAGGAGCAGGAGAGTCAACGTTTTGAGCATAAACTCTTCATCAGGAATGTGTTAGTGGGCTCAAGGGGGCTGAGAGATAAATCAGAGGTGGGTAGGGCTGGGTGAAGGTAGTTGGGAATGCAAGAGATGGATGAAGTGGGGGGGTGATAGTGATAGGTCGGAGCGGAGGGTTGAGCGGATTGGTGGGAAGGAAGATGGACAGGTAGGACAGTTCAAGAGGGCAATGCCAAGTTGGAAGTTGGATCTGGGATTAGGTGGGGAAAGGGGAGATGAGGAAACTGGTGAAATCGACATTAATCCCGGAATAATGCCTCATCTTTCACCTTGGAACCATCCAACCACGCGGGGTCAATATCGATTTCACCAGTTTCCTCATCTCTCCTCTCACCCACCTTATCACAGATCCAACCCTCTAACTTGGCACCACCCTCTTGAACTGTCCTCCCTGTCCACCTTCCTACCCACCTATCCACTCCACTCCCCGCTCTGACCTATCACCATCACCCCCACCTTCATCCACCTATCATATTCCCAGCTACCTTTCCCCAAGCCGCAACCACTCTGATTTATCCCTCAGCTCCCTTGGGCCACAATCCACATTCCTGATGAAGAGCTTATACTCGAAACGTTGACTCTCCTGCTCCTTGGTTCCTGCCTGACCAGCTGTGCTTTTCCAGCACCACACTTTTTGACTCTGTTTAGATGCAACCCATCCAGTTTGGAAGGTTCCATCCTTCGTTTAGCCCATCAAATCAGCTGTACCATTTGATGATGGTTGATAGGTTTCTCAGCCCCATTCTTCTGCCTCTTCTCATAATCCTTGATCCCTGAACTTATCCCAATGTTCCAGAAATCTAAAGCCCTCTTCCTGCACCATTGCTATAGCCATGAACTTGTTTTATATTCATATTGCTGATACTACATCCTACCTACATCCACTCCTTTAAGGCTCCTCAGGAACTTAAGTTTCAATAAGATCACCCCAGACTGTTATGAATTCCACTGATTAACTAAGTGAAATTTTCTCGGAATTGCTCCTAATGCAATTTCCTAACGGAGACAAAATCTACACACAGTAGCCCAAATGTGGCTGCATCAACATTCTGTATAGCGGCAGAGAAACCTCATTCCTTTTACAGTTCATTTCCCTTTCAATAAACAACAGCATTCAATCTAACTTCCTAATTACTTTAAATACCTACATTGTCTAAAACTGCACCTTTCTACTTTATTTTTGATTGTGGACTAAAATGGAGAAAAGATTGCTTTAAAACCAAGGAATTGCTGCACTTAAAAAATAATCAACTTACTAGAACTCACTGCAAAGTGTTGCACTGTTGTTTTGCAAGTATGAGGGAGGAGAGATAAGGTGCAAAACAGCAAGTGATGAGTGCAGTGTGAGATTTGTCCAACAGATTGCTAATTGATTTGTGCAGTTGAAACTAGTTGTGGTTGCTGAAAGTCAACAATATGTCAACAACTTTCTGAATGGCTCCTGGGCAGGTGAACAGCTGGAATGTTTACAATAGAGTCAGAAGTCACACAACACCAGGCTATAGTCCAACAGGTTTATTTGAAATCACAAACTTTCGGAGCACAACCCATTCGTCAGGTAGAATAAGAGAAGAATACACAGACACACAATTTATAGACAGAGAGAGCAAGGGCAGGGCGACCAAAAGGTCATACAACTGGTGTGAGAGAAGTGTTGAATAATAAGTCTCTGCAGGTGACCAAGAATGTTGGACAGTGTGAGTAAAGTGTGAATAGCTGAATAACAAGCAAAGGGATAACCTATAATCCGATTAAATGAGGCAGAGATATAATTCCTCAGAATGGAAGGGTCACCAGACCTGAAATGTTAACTTTGATTTCTCTTCACAGATGCTGCCAGATCTGCTGAGCTTTCTCAGCAATCTCTGTTTTTGTTTCTGATTTACAGTATTCACAGTTCTTTTGCTTGCTTTTCATTTGGACAGTTAAAGAGGTTGTCTAAGAATACAATGGAATCTTGATCAACTGGGCCAGTGGGCCAAGGTGGGCAGATGGAGTTTAATTTAGATAAATGTGAATGTTGCATTTCAGCAAGACAAACTAGGGCAGGACTTATACAGTTAATGGTCAGACCCTGAGGAGTACAGTCAAACCCTGGGGAGTATGGTCGAGCAGTGAGACTTACAATGTAGGAACATAGTTCCTTGACAGGGGGAATCACAGGTAAATAGGATAGTGAAGGCTGCGTTCGACATACTTGCCTTCATTGGTCAGAGCACTGAGGTGGGACATCATATTACAGCTGTATAAGACATTGCTAAGACCACATTTGGAGTAATGTGCACATTCCTGATTGCCCCACTATAAGAAGGATGTTATAATTGTAAAGGCTGCAAAAAAGATTTACAAGGATGTTACTGAGCCTGGACGTTTGAGTTATAAGGAGAGGCTGGATAGGCTTGGACTTTTCCCTTGACTGTAATAGGCTGAAGGGTGACCTTTTGGAGGTTTATAAAACCATGAGGGCTATTGTTAAGGTGAATAACCAAGGTCTTTGACTAGTGTAGGGGAGTCCAAAACTAGGTGGCACAGGTTTGAAGTGAGAGAGGAAAGATTCTAAAAAGGGGGCTGAGGGACGTTTTCACAGAGAAGGTGGTGTGTGTCTATAGAATGAATTGTCAGAGGGAATGGCAGGAACAAGTACAGTTACAACATCAAAAAGACATTTAGGCAGTTACATGGATATAAAAGTTTCGAGGGATATGGGCCAAACACAGGCAAATGGGATTGGTTAAGTTTAAGAAACCTGGTCAGCATGGATGAGTTGAGCCAAAGGCCTGTTTTTGTGCTAAAGCACTATAAAAGCAAATGAATAAAAGCTGCATTTTGTGCCTGAACTGCAAGAGGCTTTCTCCCCACAAAACAATGAAACTCTGACCACAAAATGGACCTGGGTATTGAGTGATTCATTTAGTTATTCTGCCCAATAGTCTATGTGGCTGTTAGTTATATGTCGTAAATAATTGAGGCTCCAGCACTGATCCCTGTACCAACGACTGTCTGAATTGGGTAGTTTGCTGCCACCAATCCCCCTTTCACTCTGCTGAGTGTAAGAATTGCCTAACTATCAACACTGGTAAGACTAAGCAGAAGAGGCTCTTGTCTCACATAATAATACTTTAGAGTAGCATACGTGCAGCATATATAACTAATCAGGCATAATTACCAAGGATTCTTAGAAGCTATAAAGAACACACCTACTTGTTTAGAACTTCATTACTCCACCCAAAGATTGTGAGACTGGGTGGAACTCAATGCAACAGGAACATAACTCCTTGAGAACCATCAAATTATACAACAGAATTGATCCATTGATGTACACACTCTACTTTCTATTAGTCAACCCAAACCTCTAACTGTGCTAAATACACTGTTCCTTTACTCCATGAATTCTTAGCTTTAATGTGGCACTTTGTCAATGCCTTGGAAATCTAAGGACACTAAATTCAGTGTGGTTCTCCTTTATCTACGTTGCTTGTCATTTCCTTTAATAAGTAATTATAAACCTGACATCAACTAAGAGGCATTGAAAAGCCCAGGGATTTAAATCATCATAGACAAGTCAGTAAAAGCTAATGGACAACTATAAAATGCATTTACAAAAAATGTCTGTTGTTAAAGAATTTGGGACACATTGTAAAGGTGCTTCAGCTGTTCTAAACATTGGATCAGATTACACCCGGACTACGACATTCTGTTCTGGGCACAATATCTCAGGACACATTTGGATAAAAGAATTAGGAGGTGGAACACAGCAACCAATTTTTAAAATGTGAATACTAATTTAGTTAGATTGTCACAATGTAGTCAAACCTATTGGAAAAAATATCTGAATTTATCATATAACTGCTGGCATCATGCCTCCTTAAAAATAAACTTGAGACATGAAACAAACTATCTTATTTGACAGTAAATGAAATGTCACTCTGGAAGAATTAATGGAACAGATTTTCCAAGGCGTGGTAGTCAGTTAGATTGCCACTCTATTCCTATTCTTTTCATGTTAAGAAAGCTCCACATTTCTGGCAGGAAATTCCAATCACAGATGCTGTAGAAATGCGGAAAGCTTAAATGTAACCGAGTCTTCATAGTGCAAGATAGCCAGGGAAGGTAAATCACATCCCCATTCTCACAGCAGTAATTGCTGTAGTCTACGATTTTAATGTCCACAAATATAGCCAGTTACTTTGACAGATCCAGTGGAAGGGTAAGTTTCGAAGATAGGCAAGATAAGATGCCAGGATGCAAGGCAAGAAGGATACTAGCATTAATTCTGGTCAGATGGTTGGGTTATCCAATCCAAAAAGGGCAGTTTTTGGTGCCAGGACAGGCAGTGCTGTCACAGGGAGAGAGCTGAGAGAGGAGGAACATATGAGGTCTGGTGGAAGAGGGAAGGGTTGTGGATACCAAATGTAGAAAACTATGTTGTAACTTGAGGGTAAAAGACATTTTAGTGTGGGGAATGGGGTGTGCAGCATTTGTTGTATGTGTCAAGTCCTGGGGGAATGGAGTTGGAAGTATCGAGTCCTGAAGGGATAGTAGGGCTATATGAGGTTCCAGAGGCAGAGGGTAGGTTGTCAGGTCAGGATTCGATGGATGATGGGGTCTGGGTGCGATATAATTGGTTGGGAAGTGAGAGTATATATGGTAAATTGGTGGGGGATGCAAAGTCAGTTTAACACTTACCCACCAATTAGATTGAGTTTCAATTGTCTAAACTTTCCTGGGTAACAATTAACTGCAGTGGAATGCTCCAGATTTTCTGATTTAAATGCAAACTTTGTAGAGTTCCAATACAGATGTAATTGCCCATCGGTATCTTCAATTTTGCGGCAATTCACTCAGAGTCTGCTTTGTAGGAGATTGCTAAGGGTTCCAATGTTCTATCCCCATCTATGTAGCAGCAATGACTATCTAGCCATCAAGAAATCTGGGCAAATATTTTAAATTTATTATCACTATAGTAATCAGAAGCCCAAATGGGGGTATTTTTTTCTTAATTAAGTAATCAACTGGTTATAAGCTAGCTTTAAAAAATAAATCAACTAACACAAATATTGGAAGTTGTGACAGCTATTTACATAAACATGTAATACAATGTCCTCCAGTTAAAATACATCTTAATGAAAGGCAGAGAATCAGGGATCTGCAAACAACTTTAAAACTCCCAAATGTATAGTAAAATCAAGAATACTGTGAGATTAATGGTCCTATCACTGGAACTGCCAATGCACAGTATGTCTGGCACTAGTTCTAAAATTGTTTCTTTCATCTGTTGTCGTGTAAATTGGTTTCAGTGCTCCAGCTAGTCTAAAATGTTCTGAGTATTCTCAAATCTGTAAAGATACTGTGATCTGTGCCTGAATTAACGTAGAAATTTTGCTGGATTATAATGGGACACAGCAGTAGATTCTAACATAATGTGTCCATCAAACCTTAGTGTGTTTCAATGGAGGCAGCACATTAACATCTAAAATTACACTGTCTACTTTAACTGGTCTTCACTGGTGGTTCATCAACAAATCAGCATTTTCACAAATATTCAGTCCAGTGTTATTTTAATTCATCAAACAAGTTGTCAATGAATTGAATGGATAAAAAATTCAGCACAAACACATAGGTTTTGCATTTTCATTTATTTGTAATGAACATTTTATGTTAAAGTAGGCGATTAGCTGTGTAGGCCTAAGTTATACATTAGATAATGATCAAAGCTGAGATCTGTAGCAAAATAAAGCCATAAACAAACATTGCTATTAATGCAATATAATACAATAAGTCCCCATTTAAAGTCCCTGTTTAATGTTATTTCACATTACTGTTAATAATTTTAATTGGGCCTGTAACTTTGTTGAGCTTCATAAGACTGGTTTAACATAGTTTATCTGACCCGACTGATGCCACTTTGGTGCGGCATCTCCACTCCCTGATTTCAGATCGCTCCACATACCCAGCCTTCCAATGTGCCACCCCTCATCATGCTTGACCTTCTGATTGATGTCTTTGCCCATGCCTAATTATCCAAGAATGCAACTTTAAGCAACGACACCTGAGGACTACATCAAAGAGCTTTTACTCATCATTCTCCAGAATGCTTGCTTTCTTTATGCTGGCCATGTCATAACAGCTGCATTTTTTTGAGAGGTGACAGAGCCACTCTGAGCCACAGGCTGAATCTATATTCTCACTCTCTCCCTATAATGCTTGTCCCTAAGAGTCTCAAGAAATCTATTTCTTCAGTACATATATTCAGCAATTTGGCCTCTGCAATTGTTCATGGCTGACAATTCCACAGCTTTGCCACTCTTTCAATTAAGAAATTTCTCATCTTTGAAATAGCATCCCACATAACCTGAGACTGTGAATCTTCTTACTCTATGTTCTAGCCAGGGGAAACGTCATCCTTCATCCAGTTTCTACAACCCTGTCAGAATTTTATATGTTCCATTGAAAACCTCTTTCATTCTTCTAATTGCAGTGAATGCAGGCTCAGTTGACCTAATTTCTCTTCATCTGGTATCATGCCATATCAGGAATCAATCTATGCTGCACTCCTTCTGTTGCAAGTATTTATTTTCTTGGATAGGGAGACCAAAACTGTGCATAATACTCCAGATGTAGTCTCACCCAAGAAGCTATATCACTGCATTAAGAATTTGTTGCTTCTGTATTCAAACCCTCATGCAATGAATGCCAACATACTATTTGTCTTCCAAACCTACTTTCAATGACCAATATAAGAGGACAGTGAGACATTCGTAAGTTAACATTTCCAAATCAATCATTATTTCAAAATTGCTGTATTGTTTTATCCTAACTAATGAAGTGAAAAACTTCACACTTATCCGTCATACACTTGTTCCATTCACTGAACTTATCTAAATTGCTTCAAAGTCTTTATACATCCTCCTCACCACTTATGATCAAATCTTATCTTGTATTGTTAGCAAAATTAGAGGATTATACTTGATTTCCTTTATCCAAGTCTTTGATATATTTGGAATAGTTGGGTCACAAACTCAAATCTCCATCGTACCTCATGATTTGGAGATGCCAGTGTTGGACTGGGGTGTACAAAGTTAAAAATCACACACCAGGTTATAGTCCAACAGGTTTAATTGGAAGCACACTAGCTTTTGGAGAGACGCTCCTTCATCACCTGATGAAGGAGCGTCGCTCCGAAAGCTAGTGTGCTTCCAATTAAACCTGTTGGACTATAACCTGGTGTTGTGTGATTTTTACCATCGTACCCCTGTTGTCACCACCTTCTACTCTGAAAAAGATTAATATATTCGCACATTCTTTCTCCTGTACATAACTAATAGTTCATTCATGCCACCATATTAGCACCAATTCCATGTGCTTTGATTTTGCATATGAACTCCTTAGGTTGGACTGTATTAAAAGATCTTTAAAAATCCAAATGTATCCTCTGGGTAGCACAGTGGTACAGTGATTAACACTGCCACCTCACAGAGCCAGGGTAGACAAGCAGGAGGCTGGAAGAACACAAGAAGCCAGGCAGCATCAGAAGGTGGAGAAGTCAATGTTTCAGTTGTAACTCTTCTTCAGGACTAGGAGTGGGTGTAAGGGAAGCTGCAGATAAAGTGGGTGATGGGGGGGGCGTGGAGGATGGTGAGGTGGGGATAGGTGAACACAGGTAAACAGGTAAAGGGTATGACCTAGTCGGTCAATGGGAGGAATGAATCCGCTTGGCTGGAAGGAAGGGTGGATGATAGGAATGGAAGGGAGGGGGAGTGGCTGGGAAGGTAGTTGGGGGATGGGAGGGGAGGCAACTTGAAATTGAAGAACTCAATGTTGAGTTCTCTGGGCTGTAAACTGCCTAGGTTGGCCCCTGCAGGCCCGGCTGAGATGCTCAGCAAAACATTCCCTTAGTTTACATTTGGTCTTCCCAATGTAGAGAAGATCACATCGGGAGCATCGGATACAGTAAACTAGGTTGGAGGAGAGGCAGGTGAACTTGTCTCACCCGGAACATTTCATTAAGGGAACTGTCTCTCACTAAGGGTTTCTCTCTTTCTTAAACAGTAGTGGTACATTTGCCATCTTCCAAGTTGCCAAAACTGTTTCAGAATCTACAGAATTTTGGAAGATGACAAGAAAACACATCCAGTATTTCTGGACACCACCTTCAGTCACTTGGGATGGTGATTATCAGGCCTTGGGGACTGAGCATATTTCAGTCGCATTAGTTTCTCCCTAATTTTCTTTTACTTATACTAATCTCCTATAATTTCTTCTGAATAGACCATAGCATTTCTGGCAAGTTACTTGTGTCTTCTTCACTGAATGCTATTGTATTTATTCAATTGCTGTGCCATCTCCTTGTTCTCCAAAATCAGTTCTCTATTTCCCCTTGTAAAGGGCCTAAATCTGACTTCGCCGAATTTTATTTTATTTTCACAATTGCATGTAAGTTTTTACAAGGTTCATAAAGATGGACTCTCATACTCCATTTAGGTTTACTCTCATACTCTATTTTACCTCTCTTAATCAACCAATTGGTCCACCTTTGCTGTTTTCTAAAGTGCTTACAGCCTCCAGATTTGTTTTTTTTCCCATAACTTTATGTTATTTCTCTTTGGTTCTAATATTATCCATATTCCTTTGTTAACCTTAGTTGGGCAACTTCTCCTGATGTGTTCTTCTGTGCAAAAGAAACATAATTTTTGCAATGTATATCTTTGTTCCTTAAAGATCAGCCATTGCCTATCCAGCATCAGACCTCTTAATAAAGATATCCAGTCTATTTCAACCAACTCACTCCTCATACCTTCGTAATTTAGATTTAAGACCCTAATTTCAGATTGAACTACTTAATTTTCCATTAGAATGAAGAATTCCAACATACGATGATTACTTTTTCACGAAAGCACATCTCAAAACAAGATTATTCATTAATTCCTTTTCCATTGTACAAATGCAGATCGAGGATAGCATGTTCCCTAGTTGCTTCCTCAACTTATTGGTCTAAACAAATATCTTATATACACCCTAGGAATTTACCAGCCATGTAATTATTATTAATATGGTTTTTCCAGTCGACACATAGATGAAAGCCACTTAAGGGAAGGAGACAGCCTACTGGTATTATTGCTGGGCTGGTAATCCAGAGGCCTAGGTAACATTCTGAGGACCCATGTTCAGAATCCTGCCATGGCAGATGGTAGAATTTGAATTCAACAAAAACCTGGGATTAAAAGTCAATTGATAGGAAAAAAAAAATCAGGTTCACAGATGTCCTTTTGGGAAAAAAATCTGGCATCATTCCCTGGTCTGGTCTACATGTGACTTCAGATCCACAACAATGTGGTTGTGTCTCAACTACCCTCTGAGCAATTAGTATGTGCAATAAATGCTGGCTTAGCTAGTTACAGCCTCATCCCATGAATGAATAAAACAACCTATGATGATTGTGGCACTCTTGTTGCATGTAGTTCCAAATTTCTGCTTAATATTTTCTCAAACCTTATCTTTCCTGTTTCAAAGTCTATTAATCACTTCCACTAATGCTTAGTTTCATTGCTTTACTTCATTCTTAGCTTCACCCCCAGACTGATCCTGCATCTATATTTCCTGTACCATTATCTTTTCTCATTATTGCACTGATTTCACATTTAATTAACCACACCATGTAGTTTTCATTTCTGCATGTCTTTCCTGAAGATCGAATATCCTTGGATATTCACTTCCTAGCTTTAGTCATCCTGCAGCTATGTCTCTAAATTCACAATCATTTCATATCCAATTACAAATATGTGCACTTTTAATTCATCTACATTACTGCAATGCTCCAAGCATTCAGATATTGCATATCTTTTGTGACATTTTTACACTTTGTTCAGTATTATGGCCCTTGCTGCTAGCCTTAATTTTCCCACCCTTTCAGCTTTGGTTTTTACTTTTCAATCTTTTATTTGCATCTTTGTTTGTTTCCCTCCCTCTCTCAATTTCCTGCTCAACTTTCCATCCCCTTGCCACTCTAGTTTAATCCTCTCCCATAGCAGTAGAGAATGCCCCTGCAATGATATTGGTTCCAGGTCTATTGAAGTTCAACCTGTCTAGCTTGCACAGATCCCATCTTCCTCATATCAGTTCCCAATGCCTCAACTCAAGAATCTTAACCCCTCCAACAATGCATTCAGATAGTCTAGACTCCTTTTTCTGACCTCACTCCTGAGTAATCCTAAAATTTCTACCTTTGAGGTTTTGTGTTTTAATTTATTTTCTAGCTCCCTATATTCTGCTTTTGGGTATAGTGGTCCTGTTTCTCTTGTCTGGCTGTCAAGGCCCTGCCCTATGAACCCCTCCTCCTAGGTGGCAGGTGGTTCTCCCAGACACTTATAAAATTCACAATTCCCTTAGGTAAGGATGAATCTTCAACAAACTAACCTGTATGATACCAGCTGACTAATTTTTCTGCTTCATCGTGGACTAAAGAAATGTTGAAAGGAAAGTGTCATTAAACAAATATGAAATTGATTTTTTCGACCATTGCAGTGGCTCCTTATTCCAAACACAAAGACATTGACACTCTCAATCTCTCAGAGTGAAAAGACACTGATCTAACCTACCCCATTATTTTGAAAATTGATGTTTGTTTGCTATAGTGTCTATTTTTGTTAGCTGCTTTTAAAAATGAAAGTATTTGTTCTGGGACAGATGCCATCATGAAATACCATCTGAGAGACATCAAGCCAGCAGCAAACAACTATATAGCCAATAAACAGCTATATCTTGAACACTGGAGGAAAACCTATTGCAGCTTCAAATTCAAATTTGTTGCAACTTCAGTGTCAAATTATGACCTCCAATCAACCAAAGGAGCTCTCGCAGACGACTGAGAGTCTTCTTGACTTCTACTCCAGCCAAAGCATTAACTTTTCTAAAAAAAGTTCAGCTTTGCTTTAAAGGAGCCTGAAATAATTCCCAATTGTAATCTTATGGTGTGCATGTATGATGTCTTGTTTTAAATGTCCATGGTAAGTATAATAATAAATTTTTGAATTCAACAAAAATTTGCTACAATTGGGACAATACACTGAGTAAAACAGAACAACATCATAGATTAAATATTTTGATCATCAATAGTGATAAAAGACATAGAGCAGAATCTTGCCAGCCCCGAACAATATGGACCATGGTGAGAAAGTTGATAAAATTGGGCAAGGTGTCCAACAAAGACCTTCCTAATGTTGAAGTTAAAAAAAATCCTATTTTTTAACCAAGTTTTAGACATTGAAATAAGATTTTCGCTCATGAGCGGCAACAGGTCTATTTACAAGAATTTTTACTCATTGCCACCTTCATTATACCTGATCTCACCTCCTCAGTAAGCAATACCACTTGGTGCTACATACCTGTATCTTGGACACCTAGCCCCAACATCTTCTTGGCACGGGCTGCATGAAGCCCATATTCATGACAACCGGCAATGAAATATAAGCCTCACTGCATCATCATGGCACTATCTCAATTAAATTACATTATGGGTCTGCATTTCAATCAATGGTATACTTTGGAGCACACTGGCAATTTTCATTGGAATACTACTGCCAGACATTTAGTGAACAAGGACATGCCACCCAGCTCATGGTTTGGTCTCCTAGTATTCACTCAGTCTGTCTACATCAATGCTCATATCATCCCTGCCTTGCGTTTTGCTGCTCTGTCATCTCACTTGCACATACTTTTATTCTGACTTTCTTTTTTGCACAGACATAGGCAACTCTCAATGTATTGTCACAGTCATTGGTCAAGTGGATGGATATGTTTCTGTATAGTACAGTGCTACAACAGCCATGAACATGTCACATACACTGCATGTACTTCATGCAAACTGCCATGTCTTAAAGCCTGAGGTGTGCAGTAATCAGTCAAGTCCAGGAAGAAACCTTTCAGGCAGAGGAGTCGCTTGCACAGTAACTCAGTATCAGCCTCTGATATCAGTCCAGGTGCTTGAGCATGGTCAGTTGGCCACTCACGGCAGTCTGGGTCTGGGGAATCTGTACCTCTATGTCCTATGAGTCCACTGTAATCAGTTGGAGATTTGGAGGAAGACAGTCATGGAGCTGTACAGATATCAGCTATGTTGCTCAAGGGAATGGGGGATTTCAGTCCCGGAGGTCTGGCTACTGAAAGGCAAAGGTGGAGGATTTTATGAGAGGCCACTACCACTGTGGGGAACGTAAGTGTGCCAATTGGAGGCAGAATTCTGGGATGCAAAAGGAGTTGTAAATTTGAAGGGTAGGGCTCTCAATATTTAAGAAGGGGAGAGATAATAGAACCATTGAATGGGTATTGCTGGGAGGGAGGGTCACCAAATAGTGATGTGGCTTTGAATAGCATGTTTAAATAATATCTACAAATGTGATAACATATTTATCATTACATATTTATGGTGATATGTCACTCATGTCATCTACTAACCAGCAGATCTTCTTTGTTTCCCTCCCACTACACCTGAGTGCATTCCTAGGCTCTACAGCTAGGATGCAGGTAGTCTTCCCTTCAGTGGAGCCCTTTGGCCTTGGAGTTTTGTTTGGGTGACCCCCTAGCCACTTGTAGCTAGACAGCCCAGAAATACTAACAGTTTCCTGGCCAGAAGCAGGTACACCATCCTTTGCTTAAACTCCCACAGGCCTGAGGGTGACAGATACAGTTGAGCTGAAAGGCACAGGCAACTCTGGAAGGTCCCAATAGAAAATGTTTGCAAGAGACTGTGGTTCCTCTTACAGTTGAGTGTCTGTTGGTACCAAAATCAGAAATTACTGGAAAACCTCAGCAGGTCTGGCAGCATCTGTGGAGAGAAAGCAGACTCTTCTTCAGAACTGTTTCAGCTTTGAAGAAAATCTCTGAAGAATTATTTCAGTTTTGAAGAAGGATCACTGGACCCGAAACACTAATTCTGCTTTCTCTCCACAGACAGTGCCTGACCTGCTGAGATTTTCCAACAATTTTTCATTTTGTTTCTGACTTCTAGAATCTGCAGTTCTTTGATATTTCACTTTGTACCTATTGGCATTACCCTGTCACCTTGAGAGGAAGGGTCACCTGCAAAAGTCCCCCACCCCCCTTTTTTTTTTCATTGGTGCTGAACACCAATACTTGGAACAATAAATTGCAGGTAGGTGTGCATATGCTGCAGACTTAGAGTGCACTCCCTGGCTTTCCATGGCAGTCACAAATCTGTCTGTGGGGATAGACTGACACTCAGATGCCTGACTCAGCAGGTTCCTAATCGCTTTGTATCAAGTTGCCAAGTACTCCTGATAAACCTAAAATAAAACAAAGAACTGTGTACTCAGATTTTTTAGATTAGATTCCCTACAGTGTGGAAACAGGCCCTTCGGCCCAACCAGTCCACACCGACCCTCTGAAGAGTAACCCACCCTGACCCATTTCTCTCTGACTAATGCACCTAACACTATAGGCAATTTAGCATGACCAATTCACCTGATCTGAACATCTTTGGACTGTGGAAGGAAATCATAGCACCCAGAGGAAACCCACGCAGACACAGGGAGAATGTGCAAACTCCACACGGACAGTCACCCAAGGCTAGAATTGAACATGGGACCCTGGCACTGTGATGCAGTAGTGCTAACCACTGAGCCACTGTGCCGCCCAAATCCGAAGCAGTGAAGGGATGGGCTGGTAGCGGTGGGATTCTGAAAAAGGATCACTGTACTCAAAATGTTAACTTTGTTTTCTCTGCCAGACCTGCTGAGTTTCTCCAGCATTTCAGTTTTGCTCCTGATAAACCAGCCTGTCGCTCCTGTGTCTGCTTGAGCACATCAAAGAAGTCATGAATTGCTGACATACCATGTGGTTACTTTTCTTTGTGCTACCCTATCTGCATGGGCCTCCAGGTCTCTATCTACAAAGTGGAATGCATATTTCTCGGGACATCTCGAAAATAAGTACTTCCGTCTTGGGTGAGTGAGAAAATTGGGCTTGTGTCAAATGAGAGGGGCACCAAAAGGCCATTTGATTGCTATCTGCTCTGCAGGTTGGACTCATCTGGATCTTTTTATTTGCAATTTGATTTGCTAGCAGTTACCTCATTGCCTATGTCATAGCTTCAAAGATTGGCTCTGCTGGTTAATTTATAAAACATGATAGATGTTTTTACAACTAATAATACCTACTTATAGAGTAATTTACATAGCCCTTACATGCCTAACTCCATGATTCAACTGCTCGGCAAGTTCCCACACCCTTGTGCAAATCACCCACTTCTGATTGGTTACCAAGCAAATGGCTTCTCCCACACAGGTCATCCTTAATGTTGCCAACTATTTCAGGAAAAGAAGCAACACTCAAAACTCTGAAAAAAAAGAAAAACTTCTAGCTCCTGTCAAGAGCTAGATTCAACTGATTGGCTTATAAATTATGGATTATCATGGTTGACAACATGATTTCACCGTCAAAAACTGGAAAAGAACTAAAGTAATTCACCTCATTTCACTTTGTGATGCACAGACTTTATTCTCTTAGCCTGTATATTTTCCATCCACGATATTCCTGGAAAACTGTTCATCATGTCTGTCCTGTCCATCATATTTGTGCATGTTTCAATTTAAAGGAGATATAGTTTAAGTCTATATACTAGTAACTAATAATGCATTTCAGATATGTAAGAAGATAGGTTTGCTAGGATAAATATGTGTTATTTCCTTGGTCATTGATGAAATTTATTTTCTTAGTGGTCACAATGAGACATTAAACATCCTGAAGTTAGTCTTGATCCACATTTTTAAACTCTTAATGACAATGATACAGATGCTATTTAATGTACACAGCAAATGAAGAACTAAAGAACACACTAAACTAATGTAATAGATCCAATGAAAAAGCAATTGAAGCAGAGTCTATTTCAAGAAAGCCACCCTTAAAGGTGTCAAAGATTATTTGAATGGGTGAGATTATTTAGTATCACATCTCTATGGAAGAAATAGTAACAGCACTAACATCTTGATGATAGCGATTAATATTGTTCCAGAATTTATACAATCTAATCTTATGAGTACCATAACTGAAACGATTCAGTTCCATTGTGAAGTCATGAAAGTTAACTTCTGGATTGTGAAACAATGCAATTCAGTTTATACTCTAGCAGTAATGAAAGAGGTGGCTGGCTTGCCTCTCAACTTTTTTATCTCAAACCTGTGTACAGGATATGGGAGCTCAACTTTACCAGTAATCAACTTATTGAGTTACAATTTAATTTTTAATACAGTCTGTTCTTATATAATGGGGTAGTTCCGTTCCCATGCAACCCTGTGTTATAAGAAAATTGCGTAATAGCAGCACCATTTAAATCAATGGGACCAAAATCACATTATAGCCAATACACATAAGGAAAGATCATGTTCTCCAAATAATAGTCTAAGTTCTTCAATTATGTTATTGCCAATTCGCTTTGAAAAATGTGCATTATAGCAGAACCGACTGTACTTAAATATTTATCCCACAGGTAAAGACGCCTTGCTTGAAGAAGATTACTAGTGGAAGCACAAGTAACACTAATTTAGAGGTAGGAGCAATTTACTGCAGATGCTGGAATCATTACTGAAAACATCAAATGCTGGAGATCACAGCTGGTCAGACAGTATCCATGTGCAAAATCAGAAGCTACACAACACCAGGTTATAGTCCAACAAGTTGATTAGCTATCACAAGCTTTTGTTGCACTGCCCCTTTATCAGGTGAAGTGGAGAAAAGCATACAGGCACAGAATTTACAGGCAGAGAGATCAATGGGCAGAGAAATGAAAAGATCATACAAATGGTGTGACTGGAGTGTCGATAGACTGGAGTAGTCTCTGGAAAAAGCACAGCAGGTCAGGCAGCATCCGAGAAGCAGTAGAGTCGACGTTTCAGGCAGGACCCTTCATCAGTCCTAATGAAGGGTCCTGCCCGAAATGTTGACTCACTTGTTCCTTTGGATGCTGCGTGACCTGCTGTGCTTTTTCCAATGCCACACTTTATCGACTCTGACTCTCCAACATCTGCAGTCCTCACTATCCCCTGAATAATCAGTCTCTGCAGGTGGTCGAAAGTGTCAGACGGTGTGAGTTAAGTATCAACAGCTGAATAGGTGAAGGCAATAAACTATTATCCAATTAACTGAGGCAGAGATAATTACAAAAAAATTAAAATAGTGTGATGCTGGAGACAAACCAAACGGCTGGAATAACCTGATAGCTATTAGAGTCACAACGGAAGGTCTAACCAAATATCAAGCAATCCAAAATTATACAATTTTTTTTTCAGATGTCTCTGCCAAAAAGTTATGTACCTGAATGCACCTGAAAAAGGGACAGCACTTCAAAAGCTTGTGATTTCAAATAGACCTGTTGGACTATAATCTGGTATTAGTTCACGTTTCAAGTCTAGATAGAGTCATAAGAGTCATAGAGATGTACAGCATGGAAAGAGACCCTTCGGTCCAACCCATCCATGCCGACCAGATATCCCAACCCAATCTAGTCCCACCTGCCAGCACCAAGCCCATATCCCTCCAAACCCTTCTTATTCATATACCCATCCAAATGCCTCTTAAAATGTTGCAATTGTGCCAGCCTCCACTACTTCCTCTGGCAGCTCATTCCATACACATACCACCCTCTATGTGAAAAAGTTTCCCCTTAGGTCTCTTTTATATATTTCCCCCTCACCCTAAACCTATGCCCTCTAGTTCTGGACTCCCCGACCCCAGGCAAAAGACTTTGTCTATTTATCCTATCCTGGCCTCTCATAAATTTGTAAACCTCTATGAGGTCACCCCTCTGCCTCTGACCCTCCAAGGAAAACAGCCCCAGCCTGTTCAGCCTCTCCCTATAGCTCAAATCCTCCAACTCTGGCAACATCCTTGTAAATCTTTTCTGAACCCTTTCAAGTTTCACAACTTCCTTCCGATAGGAAGGAGACCAGAATTGCACTCAATATTCCAACAGTGGCCTAACCAATGTCTTGTACAGCGCCACATGACCTCCCAACTCCTGTACTCAATACTCTGACCAATAAAAGAAAGCATACCAAATGTCTTTCTCACTATCCTATCTACCTGCGACTCCACTTTCAAGGAGCTATGAACCTGCATTCCAAGGTCTCTTTGTTCAGCAACACTCCTTAGGACCTTACCATTAAGTGTATAAGTCCTGCTAAGATTTGCTTTCCCAAAATGCAGTACCTTGCATTTTTCTGAATTAAACTCCATCTGCCATTTCTCAGCCCATTGGCCCATCTGGTCAAGATTCTGTTGTAATCTGAGGTAACCGTCTTCGCTGTCCACTACACCTCTAATTTTGATGTCGTCTGCAAACTTACTAACTGTACCTGTAATGCTCACAAGCAAATCATTTATGTAAATGACAAAAAGTAGAAGACCCAGCACCAATCCTTGTGGCACTCCACTGGTCACAGGCCTCCACCACCACCCTCTGTCTTCTACCTTTGAGCCAGTTCTGTATCCAAATGGCGAGTTCTCCTTGTATCCCGTGAGATCTAACCTTGCTAACCAGTCTCCCATGGGGAACCTTGTTGAACGCCTTACTGAAGTCCATATAGATCACGTCCACCGTTCTGCCCTCATCATTCCTCTATGTTACTTCTTCAAAACACTCAATCAAGTTTGTGAGACATAAATTCTCACGCACAAAGCCATGATGACTATGCCTAATCAGTTCTTGCTTTTCCAAATATATGTACATCTTTACCTCAGGATTCCCTCCAATAACTTGCGCATCACCAACGTCAGGCTCACTGGTCTATAGTTCACTGGCTTGTCCTTACCATACTTCTTAAACAGTGGCACCACGTTAGTCAACTTCCAGTCTTCCGGTACCTCACCTGTGGGGTATCGATGATACAAATATCTAAGCAAGAGGCCCAGCAATCACTTCTCTAGCTTCCCACAGTGTTCTAGGGTACACCTGATCAGGTCCTGGAGATTCATCCACCTTTATGTGTTTCAAGACATCCAGCACTTCCTCCTCTGTAATATGGACATTTTGTAAGGTGTCACCATCTATTTCCCTACATTCTATATCTTCCAAATCCTTTTCCACAGTAAATACTGATGCAAAATACTCGTTTAGTATCTCCCCCATTTTCTGTGGGTCCACACAAAGGCTGCCTAGCTGATCTTTGAGGGTCCCTATTCTCTCCCTAGTTACCCTTCTGTCGTTAATGTATTTGTAAAAACTCTTTGAATTCTCCTTAATTCAATTAGCCAAAGCTATCTCATGTCCCCTTTTTGCCCTCCTGATTTCCCTCTTAAGTATACTCCTACTTCCTTTAAACTCTTCTGAGGATTCACTCGATCTATTCTGTCTATACCTTACATATGCTTCCTTCTTTTTCTTAACCAAACCCTCAATTTCTTTAGTCACCCAGCATTCCTTATACCTACCTGCCTTTCCTTTCACCCTAACAGGAATATACTTTCTCTGGATTCTCATTATCTCATTCCTGAAGGCTTTGCATTTTCCAGCTTTCTCTTTACCTGCGAACATCTGCCCCCAATCAGCTTTTGAAAGTTTTTGCCTAATACCATCAAAATTGGCTTTTCTCCAATTTAGAACTTCAACTTTTAGATCTGGTCTATCCTTTAAAATCTAATGGAATTATGGTCGCTGGCCTCAAAGTGCTCCCCCAGTGACACCTCAGTCACCTGCCCTGCCTTATTTCCCAAGAGTAGGTCAAGTTTTGCACCTTCTCTAGTAGGTACATCCACATACTGAATCAGAAAATGTTTTTGTACACATTTAACAAATTTCTCTCCATCTAAACCCTTAACACTATGGCAGTCCCAGTCTATGTTTGGAAAGTTAAAGTCCCCTACCATAACCACCCTATTATTCTTACAGATATCTGAGATCTCCTTACAAGTTTGTTTCTCAATTTTCCTCTGACTACTAGGGGGTCTATAATACAATCCCAATAAGTTAATCATCCCTTTCTTATTTCTCAGGTCCACCCACATAACTTCCCTGAATGTATTTCCAGGAATATCCTCCCTCAGTACAGCTGTAATAGTATCCCTTATCAAAAATGCCACTCCCTCTTCTCTCTTGCCTCCCTTTCTGTCCTTCCTGCAGTATTTGTATCATGGAATGTTAAGTTGCCAGTTGTGTCCATCCCTTAGCCATGTTTCTGTAATTGCTATCATGTTTCTGTAATTGCTATGATATCCCAGTCCCATGTTCCTAACCATGCCCTGAGTTCATCTGCCTTCCCTGTTAGGCACCTTGCATTGAAATAAATGCAGTTTAACTTATTAGTCCTACTTATTAGTCCTAGCCTGCTTGACTCTCTTCTGTTCTCAACTGTACTAGTCTCAGATTGATCTCTTTCCCCACTTTCTCCCTGGGTCCCACCTCCCCATTCCACCTTACTAGTTTAAATCCTCCAGAGCAACTCTAGCAAATTTCCCTGACAGTATATTAGTCCCCTTCCAATTTAGGTGCAATCCGTCCTTCTTGTACAGGTCACATCTAGCCCAAAAGAGATTCCAATGATCCAGAAATGTGAATCCTTCTCCCATACACCAACTCCTCAGCCATGCTTTCATCTGCTCTATTCTCCTATTCCTGTCCTCACTAGCTTGTAGCACCGGGAGTATTCCAGATATTACTACTCTTGAGGATCTCCTTTTTAAATTCCTGCCTAACTCTCTAATCACCATTCAGAATCTTAACTGTTTCCCTTCCTACTCATCCCAAGGATTCACGGGATGGAAGTCCCGCCCGCTGAGAGCGGTTGGTCAATCTGAGGTCAGAACAACTCTGTTGTACTCAGCAGCAACACCTAGGACACTAGAATAAAAATTAAAAAGCTGCAAATGCTAGAATTCTGAAACAAATGCAAAAGGTTATGGAGAAACTCAGGGGTCTGGCAGTATCTGTGGAGAGAACAAGAGAAAGTTAAAATTTTGAGTTCAGTGTTCTGACAAAGGAACACTTTTTTTTCCTTTATAGATGCTGTTAGATCTGTTAAGTTTCTCCAGCACCTTCTGTTTTTGTTCCACCTAAGAGACAGGGATTGCTGCTACTACTACAACCACACAAGGCTTCGAACTGCAAAGAGACTCTAGCATAGGTGAGAAATTGGTGGCGGGTGCAGGAGAATTGACATAGGGTTCATGGGAGGGTGACTGAAGAATAGAGGAATGGGTGCTTTCATCTGGGCCAAAAGCACTCTCCTTCCCAACATCATTCCCAATATGTGTTCTGCTGTCAATTCAGATCCCATTTGAATGTATTATTACCCCTCATGTCAAATAGCATATTCTACTTTTATGCAACATTTGAACTGTTCTTCTAAACTTCTATACAGAGTAATTATATGAATTTTTAAAAAAGTATTTGAGTAACAAATAATGACTGGAAATGATGGAAATGTATAAATGATCAGTCAACATTTGCGAAAAGAAAGCTTTTTAAAAAAATCTTGATCAGACACACTCGAAGTAATGTGTATAGTTCTGATCTCCATATTACAAAGGAAGAATATAGAGATAATGGAATGATATTCAAAAATTTGATCCAAGATGGTGGCGGAGTAGCAGCACAGCATGCAAGCTCCTGCCCAGAGCTCATCAGCTCCATCCACTTTTACTATTTTTTTTCTTCACAGCAGTTTTGTTCTTACTTTAATCCACTTACCTTCTGTAGAGAGATTGAACCAACATAGGGATCAGTGAGAGAGCATGGGGAGACTGAGAAAACAAGCCAGCACTGGCAAGAGCGAGCCCCTGGCCTGATATCTTCGAGCAACTGCGGAGGCATTGGGCATGGGGAGATCGAGCCCAATGTGGAGGAGATTGAACTCTTGTGGGGAGTATGAGCCCAGCATGGTTAAGCACTTAAGGAGGACTGCAATGTTGAACTTCTAACTTTATTTCTTTATTTTTCTACTTTGTACCTAGGTGGCACTCAGAATGGCAACACTGTACAGTTTTCACTGTACTCCTATATCTCGGTACTTGAGTATACGTGACAATAAAATCTAATTCTAATTCTAAGAAGGTTTACTAGAATGCCACCAGAATGGAGAGGTTAAGTGTCTTAGGAAATGTTTGTTACCGTGATACAAGATACAGACTACTGATCTTTGAATTCCATTAGTTGATTTAATACCTGGGGGACTTTTGTGGATGGAAAGCTTTTTACAAAGAAATTAAAACACTGACTGAAATAACTACAGGAATAATCTGACCCACATACTTCGATCAAATTTCATGAAACCAATATGGATTAGATTAAAGACAATCTGAGCTGAAGTGCAATGAAATTAGTCAATCAGGCCTCATGGTAAGCATAATAAAGTCCTCATTTCCTATTTGATTTACATCATTATGAGAATCATCACGTTGGAAATTAAACATTAGCAACAATGATCAGACCTGGAGACAATGGCCATTGCGGAAACAGAACATACAACCTACTTAAATTTCAAGGAACTCGTTGATACATAGGAAGACATGGAATCAAAAATGTAGAACTGAACACATGCTGAGAAAACTCTTTCTCTCTCAAAAGAAATGATTGTGTAGTCAGCAGACACATGACCTCCAGGATTGTTACAGAAATACTGACATCTTTTCATGAGAATGGATAAAAACTCAAAATGTCGAAGCCAAGTTTAAACTTAGTCAGACTCTGAATTTGCAAACTGCAGAACTGAAATAGATAGCATTCATGCAGCCAGTCTTGGGCAATCAACTTTCTGCTAAAAGCAGAAAGGCTTGAAATTGCCTGGCCAGATACTAAAAGCCACGTTGTTTCAGAATGAACCATTACACCGCTATTGAACCTGCTTTGTTAGAAGAATGCTATGCAGAATTGATGGGACCCAACTCAATAGAAGGTGAGAGGTACAGCATGACAAGGACAGCACTTAACATTTGAAAGCTCAAAATCATACTCTGCAAACTTCAAATATGGAAAGTATTCCACTCTTTGGACCTTCTTGCTCCTACCCGATACTAGTATCAGACACAGGCCACAGAATCTTTGAAAAAGGTGTGAAGAGGGGTATTAAAAAGGGCTAACTGAAGCTCCAGTTCTACTTTTGCACCTTCTTCAGTGGTGTTTCCAGTTTCCACATGCAACTGGCAGATGAGCTGCACAGCATCCTGAGTAACTTGTATCTCATACCATCAGATGGTTCAGATCCAGAAGACCACTTTGATCTGAAGACCAGAACCAGTCATAGATGCAGGGGAAACAGAAATTGATGACTGCAGATCCTGAAAAATCAGCCAACCTTCAAAGATCAAGGAAATGCTTGTATGAGGTTTATTATATAGGTATTACCAGATGTTTCAGGCAAGCAGTTCAAATATAGTTTTTGGACCAATGAATAGGGTGTAATGAATCCTCAGGAGCTTGTCTCAGAAGTAGATAGCTAGTGTAGATTTGAAACAATTAACTTAGAGATTTAAGGCTGTTTATTGAAGAGTCTTGTGAAGCAATTGATAGAGTTTTATAGTGTTTAATTAAAGTACAATAATAGAGTCTGATATATATTGTTTCTACCTGATGAAGTTTTCAATAAAATTGTATTGGACCTTCCCTGACTCTCATCCCCTTTATCTATCTGACTCTGTAATGTGCCTGAGTTAAAAAGGATTACTGCAAACTGATTAAGGTTAGCCAGGGTACAATTACCCATCTTTCACTTTACAATACCGTTATGACAGCACTACTAAAAGGAAACAGCAAAGGAACAAGAACTTAAAAGATAACTGCAACATTTGTCTGCTGATGACCCCTAAGAAATGAAATAACCAACTTTAGTTTCAGGTTAAAACTTTATGCCTCAAGGACACCAAAAGGATTTTAAACTATAAATTATTTTATCTTCATCTGTACTAGATGCTAACCCCTCTGAATTTTGGGTGCATGCCCCAGTGACTGCACAAATGCCATATGCTTGACATTGTGTTTTTATTAATTTCCTCTGGGTTAGCAAATAAGATGTTCTTTCTCGCAACAAGAACATTGTGTGGTTGAATCATTATTTATAGTAAAGATAGTTAACAATGTTTTAATTGAAGGTATAGCCTTCTGTTGAAAGGAACTTAAAACTATTGCAACCAACTAAGAAAACTGAAAAGGTGAATGTATGTTCACCACTTCTCACCTGTTGGTAACAGGTTGAACAACCTAGGGTTCTTTACTCCAGAAAAGAGATATCAGATTGAGTCAAACTGACTGGGGTCTTTATAATTATGGAAGTGCTTAATGCTATAGATATAGATTTTTTTCATGGATGGGAAATGAGAACTAGCAGGCATAAATATAAACAATCACTAACAAACCTAATAGGAAACACAAACAGAAATTGCTGGAAAAACTCAGCAGGTCTGGCAACATCTGTGGAGGGAAAGCAGACCGAACATTCTGGGTCCAGTGAACATTCTTATAAAAGATGTATGAGTATATTGCTATTGAAATATATGAATTCACTCTGTTCCTCAATGCATATATACTGCAATCCTCACAACCAATATGTAAAATCTCTCTAGATTAATGCTTAAAAATTATTTTTGCCCAAAATTCTGGTTACACCTTCTAATATCTCCTAATTTGAACTTTGGTTTTATTCCCTTTTCATTGAATATGGTTGTTTCTCTATGTTTAATGTGTATATAATTATAGTCTATCAAATCAGATTCTAAAACATATCCAATTTGACCAGCATTGTCATAACGAGATCAGAACAAAGGAACAAAAGTCAAATTTAGTAGTTAGAAACCATTGCCCATAATAATAACCATATCCAATGCCACAGATGTTTTTTTTTATTGAGAATGAGAAGCTATTGCGACATGTCCATAACAATGAAGTGTTTGGTTGGTAATTGATCAGGCTAATGATCAGAAAACCAAGTGTTTTAGTATTGTACTGGAAGTTATGGTACAAAAGAAAAACACTGGAAATCTGAAATAAAAACAGAAAATGCTGGAAAAAAAAATCAACAATCCTGACAGCATTTCTGGAGGGATAATGATTAATGTTTCAGGTTTTTGACCTTGCATCAAACTGAAAGCTGTGGTCGTGCCCTTCAACATTTAGAGTCTTCATTGCATCCAAGCTCAATGACAAACCATGCTCATTTTTATTTCTAAAAATTCCAAGAACAACCATTGGTTTTAACATGCATTTGTTAATTTTTCACAATTGTTGGAAATACAAACTGACTATGTCACGAACTGGACGAGGTACTCATTGTTAAAACAAAACTGTTGGCACCCCTTAGATTATTTACTAGATACTTGTACAACTGAGTCAAATGCTTAAGCAAGATTTGTATGAATAACTAGCACAGGTTGATATTGACAGGAAAATATGACCACTTTCCAATTTCAAAGGATAACTTATCCATTTGTGACTAATCACAGATTCCACAAAACATTTTTCAAGATTCAAGATTAATAGGGTGCTATTAAGAATCTGTTGGGGGGTGGACTTACACAATAAATTTTATTTTTAGAAACATTTTATTCCTGATTTAATTTTAACTCCTGAAATGTTCTACAACCTCGATTCACTTATTATCAAATAATCATTTGGATAAGATATATAGCAATGGTAGCCTATGAAATTCAAAGCTACATTCCACAGTATGGCTTGAATTTTAAGTACTCCGCTAGGCCAGTAGGGGGCACCTATAACAGTTCAAGCATATCACTTTCCCAACTACAAGTTCACCCCCAAAATACAGAGAATGAACAGGTACCAAAAACAGCAGCACAGTTATTATATGCAAATAAATAGAGTTCAACTGGGCTTGTTAACAATATTAACACCAATTTTATCCTACCCATGCTATTAGAGTTGACAGGGGCAGCCAGGCAAAAGTAATGGTGGTAAGGAAGAGGAGGCACAACTTTTGAAGTGTCTCATTTGCACATCAGGACCCCTATTAAGAATATAGTATCTCTCAAGCTGTGCTTCAAAATACACCACTCCAGCCTCTTCATACCAAGTTGAGTTACTTCACTCTGAGGTCTATTTGGCCTCCTTCATGGGCCCACCTGCCATCCGGTTAGTGTCAATAAATGAGCTCTGGTAGTGCTCTATTGTTGGAGCTGCCAGTCAATCACAGTGGTTGGCACCTCCAGAAGATGGAACTTCATCTATAGTGAGCATGGAAGAATGACAATCCAGCACTTCAATCTGAGTGAAATGCATAATGATTGTGTGGTCAGGTGACAAAATATTGACTTACAAGATGTTGAGTTAGTTACCCAACCTACTTTTCATTTTGCTGCTGACATTCCTTCTGTGGGCAAGCTATCTTCTCCTTTCTATCATAATATTTTACCATATAGAGTCATAGAGCTGTACATCATTGAAACAGACCCTTCAGTCCAACTCATCCATGCTGACCAGATATCCTAAATTTATCTAGTCCCATTTGCCAGCATTTAGCCCATATCCCTCTAAATCTTCCCTATTCGTATACCCATCCAGATAATTTTTAAGAGTTGTATTTGTGCCAGCCTCCACCACTTCCTCTAGCAGTTCATTCTATGCACACACCACCATCTGCATGAAAAAGTTGTCCCTTTGGTCCCATTTAAATTTTTCCCCTCTCAATGTAAACCTATTTAAATCTGGTTTTAGATTCCCCAAACCTAGACAAAGACCTTGTTTATTTACCCTAAGCATGCCCCTCACGACTCTACAAATCTCTATAAGGTCATCCATTAGCCTTTGATGCTCCAGGGAAAACAGTCCCAGTCAATTCAGCCTCTCCCTGAAGTTCAAACCCTCCAATCCTGGCAACATTCTTCTAAATCTTTTCTGAATCGTTTGAAGTTTTACAACATCCTTCCGATATCAGGGAGACCAGAATTGCATGTAATACTCCAAAAGTGGCTTAACCAATGTCCTGTGCAGCCGCAACATGATCTCCCAACTCCCTTACTCAATGCATTGGCCAATAAAGGTAAGCATATAAACACCTTCTTAATTATCCTGTCTATCTGCAACTCCATTTTCAAGGAAACGTATTCCATTGCACACTATTTTTAAACCAAAATACAAACAGATTGTATCATGTCTGAAAACTGCATTTGGAGATTGCATTTGGGTTTATTTAAAGCTCAACTAATCAACCCTAAACAGTGGGTGCTATTGCAAAGTGACTGCACTGGATTCTGGGAGAAGTCAGCTCACTCTCAATATCTGTGAAAGGGATTGAGGAACAAACAATTGCAGCTTCTGAAGGCACAAAGGCAAAGGAGAAGTAGAAGGAAACTGAACTGTGACATCACAGCCAGCAGGTGAGTGAGTGGCCGGTAACTGGTAAGTAGTTTTTCTTTTCTCTTGTTGTTTCTTGGCTTTGTCGCTGTTAAGTTGACCTAAGAGTTAGATCACGGCAGGAGATCCAAGATCCATACCATGCTCCTTCTGTGTGATGTGGGAATTCAGTGACCCTTCTGATGTCCCTGACTCCTTCATGTGCAAGAAGTGTGTCCAGCTGCACCTCCTGTCTGACTGTGTGACAGTCTGTAGCTGTGGTTGGATTCACTTTGGAGCCTTCATGAGGCTGAGGAAATTGTGGATAGCATGTTCAGTAAGTTGCTCAGACTGCAAATAAAACTTAATGAAGAGGATACGGAATGGGTGACCACAGGCAGAGGAACAGTGGGAAGACAGTACATGGGTCCCCTGTGGTCATCACCCTCCAAATCAAAGTTAAAAATTTCATAACAGGTTATAATCCAATAGGTTTATCTGGAAGCACTAGCTTTTGGAACACAGCTCCTTCTTCAGCTGGTTATGAAGCAGGATTATAAGATATAGAATTTATAGCAAAAGATCAGTGTCATGCAAATAAAATGATATATTTAACAATCTAGGTTTGTTATATATATCATTTTACTTGCATGACACTGTAATCTTTTGCTATAAATTCTGTGTCTTATGGTCCTGCTCCACAACCACCTGAAGAAGAAGCAGCGTTCCAAAGGCTAGTGCTTCCAAATAAACCTATTGGACTATAACCTGGTGTTGTGTGATTTGTAACTTTGGGGGGTGGGGGGTGGGAATTAATGCAGGAGGTCAGAGAGAAATAAAGTGGGGCCAGAGAAAGAAAAAGGTGGTAAGCGGAAAAGTGAAAGTGGAAGACAGAGAAACCAAAGACAAAAATCAAAAAGGGCCACATTACATCATAATTCTAAAAGAACAGTAGATGACAAAATAATGAGCCTAAATGCATTGTAACTCAATGTGAGGAGCATTTCTAATAAGGTGGATGAATTAACTGGGCAGACAATTATTAATGGATCTCATGCAATTGGGATCACAGAGACTTGGCTCCAGGATGACCAATAATGGGAACTCAACATCCAGAGACATTAAATTCTCAGCAAAGACAGATGGAAAGGAAAGGGCGGTGTGGTAACATTGCTGGTTAAGGAAGTCCTTAATGATGATGCTGCTCATTTAACAAGGTTATGTTGTTATTTTTTTTTCTTCAGGAAGTTGTAAAGACACAAGTTCCGAAATGTATGGGGTTGGTCTACTTGAAGAAGCTTTTAAGTTTAAAAAACACATGTACAATGAAAAGGGAGTGACCAATTCTCCCACCTCAGCTTTTATCTGGTTTGGGTTTAGTTTGGTTTTAGCTTGGTTTGGTTTTAGCAAGCAGTCAATTGTGAAGGTGTGGACCCAACGAAGCAGAACCATGCTGATCCTCTCTCTCCCTCGCTCTCTCTTGGAGATCTCTCTTGTTAAGACCTTTTGTTTGATTTTAACTTTTTTCCAAAGGATGTGAATCGTGATTGTTGTAAGTATTTGGAACTGCATCATTAAGTTGGTTAGTCTATGGGGTTTTCAGATAGGTTAAGTTATTCTATATTCTGTTCTCTTTTGCTTGTGTTTCATTTGGTAATCTTGCAAATAAATTCTGTTTTGTTTAAAACTAAGTGGTTGGGCCAGCTGCATCACTCCTGAAATATCCGCTGTACACCTGCTTAAAACAACCAGCAAAGTTAGGATCTGGGCTACCTTCTTGAAATGTTTTGAGGGGATCTGGCCTGGTCCATAACAGATTGAAGGCTCATCCGGGATTTGTTCTTAGTTCCAATTTGGGATTAAGATTGCTGGATATGAAGACAGTGAGTGATAGAGTCATAGAGATGTACTGCATGGATACAGACCCTTCATGCCAGCCAGATATCCCAACCCAATCTAGTCCCACCTGCCAGCACCCGGCCCATATCCCTCCAAACCCTTCCTATTCATATACCCATCCAAATGCCTCTTTAATGTTGCAATTGTACCAGCCTCCACCACTTCTTCTGGCAGCTCATTCCATACACTTAGCACCCTCTGTGTGAAAAAGTTGCCCCGTAGGTCTCTTTTATATCTTACCCCTCTCACCCTAAACCTATGCCCTCTAGTTCTGGACTCCCCGATCCCAGGGAAAAGACTTTGCCTATTTACCCTATCCATGCCCCTCATAATTTTGTAAACCTCTATAAGATTCCCCCTCAGCGTCCGACGCTCCTGGGAAAACAGCCCCAGCCTGTTCGTTTCAGGTGTTGAATTCAGTTAAACAGTGCTTGGGATAGCAATGGCTCTTTTAGTCACCAAGAGTTTTCTGGGGGTGGAAGAAGTGACTTTGGGGGTTTTGCCACAGGTGAATAAGGCCAAGCTGTTGGTTAAGCAGACAAACTGGAGTTGGAGCTGCCTTATTTGTGAGAAAAGAAGAGATAATTATACCGATAGCTCAGCATCTAAATTTGCTGGAAGTGCCATCAGAATCTTTGGAGATGGCTAAAATTCAATTCTAAATGAAACTGCTTGAGTTAGAGGCAAAAGATAAGGAAAAGGCAACAGAAATGAAACGGTTTGAATTACAATTAAAAGCAGAGGAAAGAGAGAGAGAAGAGAGAAAAGAAGAGAGAGGAAAGGAAGAAAGAGGAGGAGGTTGCACTTCAGAAATTGGCACTTAGACAGGAAAAAGTGTGGTGCTGGAAAAGCACACCAGTCAAGCAGCATCCGAGGAGCAGGAGAGTCGACATTTCAAGCATATGCACTTCATCAGGAATGCTTATGCTCCAAACATCGAATCTCTTGCTCCTCGGATGCTACCTGATCGGCTGTGCTTTTCCAACACTACATTTCTTGACGTCTGTAGTCCTCACTTTCTCCCACTTAGGAAAATCAGCTGAAAAGATTGAAATGAAGGCTGAAGGTAAGCTAAGTGAGGAAGAGGGTGAAGGTGAGCAAACACGTGGTTGCCAATGGCCTGATAAGGATCTGTTTAAATATATTCGCTCATGGCCTAATTTTGATGAGAAAGATGTGGAAGCTTTTTTCATCTTATTTGAAAAGGTGGCTAAACAAATGCAGTGGCCAGTGACCATGTAAGTCTTGTTGATCCAAACAAAACTTGTAGGCAGAACTAGTGAGGTATTTGCATCACTATCAGAGGAGGTATCAGAGGCATATGAGGAGGTGAAGAAAGCCATTTTAAGTGCATATGAGCTTGTGCCAGAAGCCTACAGACAGCGTTTCAGGATTCTAAGGAGGGACCCTGATCAAACCTACACTGAATTTGAAAGGATCAAACA
Organism: Chiloscyllium punctatum; assembly: GCF_047496795.1. Classification (NCBI taxonomy): domain Eukaryota; kingdom Metazoa; phylum Chordata; class Chondrichthyes; order Orectolobiformes; family Hemiscylliidae; genus Chiloscyllium; species Chiloscyllium punctatum. The sequence goes on along the minus strand of NC_092782.1, from coordinate 37,136,157 downwards.
AATTAATTTTGATAAGTAGGTAAGGGCATTAAAAGTAGAGCAAACTTATGACGCTTTTAAGAGGCAATTATTTTGGAGGAGTTCAAAAATTCACTTCCTGAGGTAGTGAGAACTCAGGTGAAAGAGAAGAGTTAAAATGGCAAGATTAGCAGCTGAAACTGCTGATGATTATGAGTTGATCCGTAAATCAAAGTTTGGCTTTCAAAATCAATTTCAATCTGTGAGGGACAGAAATTGGGGAAAAGAGAAATCCTCATATGGTAAGGGAAAGGTTGATCTTGGTGAAGATCATAAAGATAACTTACCACATGGTTAAAAAGAAAACCCTTGAAGGGGAAAGAAAAGTTAAAAAGCTCCAGTGTTTTCACTGCAATAAAATAGGCCTAATGAAATCACAGTGCTGGTGGGTTAGGAAAAGCACAGGGAAGCCAGATATAGGAAATCAGGATAACCCAGTGAATTTTGTTGGAGTGGTAACAGAAAGCACACTGGGGGCTAAAAAGCTGCACCAGAATGTACAACCTGGTTGGAGTTTGGTTCAAGAGAACGTGTCAGATTTTCTTAAACCATATACATGCGAAGGTACAGTTTATTCGCATAGGCTAGGAGCAGCAGGTAAAGAGGTTATATTATTAAGACACACAGGATTTTCTCAATCTTTGATGTTGAAAGATGAGTAGGTATGTGCTTCTGAAGGACTGTTGCTAGAAAAGGTACGAGTAATAGGAATTCATGGTGAGACAAGAACTGCACAATTATATATAGTCCGGTTAGAGTATCCAGTGAAGAGTGGAGAAGTCATGGTACGGGTACTGGACAAACTCTTAGCTCCAGGAATATAATCTGTCCTTGCTACAGCATAGCTGGTTCATAGGTAGGTGTGCTGCCTACTGTGGTTGAAAAGCCAGTGGAAACTCAGGCAATTGAACTATTGCAGGACACATACCCTGTGATTTTTCCCAGTTATGTGTTAATGAGGTCACAAGGTTGCCAATTGAAACAGGAAATCAAAGAGTACAAATAAGTGAGTTGAAGGGGAATTAGCAGACACCTCGTTTGATCAAATGGTTGACACAAACCAGGAGCAGACAGATGACAAAGCAAACATCTTTAGCTCAGATAAATTAACTGAGTTACAGCAAAAAGATGAAAATTTAAAGCCATTGTATCAAAAGGCATACACAGAAAAAGAATCCAAATGTATCCCTGAATGCTACAATTTTAAAATTCATGCCTTAATGAGGAAATAGAGATAATCACATATTCAGGCAGATGAGAAATGGGCAGAAGTTCATCAAGTCATATTGCCAGTGGGATACAAAATGGGGGTGATGTGGGTGGTGCATTAACTACCAGTAGGGGGGCATTTAGGGGGCGAGAAAAACTCAAGCTAAAATACAAAAACATTTTTACTGTCCTGCACTGCACAAGTATGTAGTTGAGTTTTGCTAGACACGTTATACATGTCAGGTAATTGGAAAACCACAGGCAGTAATAAAATCTGCACTTTTAATACCTATTCCTCTTTTACCTGTTGTAAAAGATTTGAGAAATCTTTTACAAGAGTCTTAATTAATAGTGTAGGTCCCCTACCAAAAACAAAAACTGGTAATCAGTATTTGTTAACAATAATGGATGCATCCACTAGATTTTGCAGAGGCCATTCCATTACGCAATATCACAGCCATAAGGGTTGGAGGGGAGTTACTCAATTTTTTCATTAGATACAGACTACCCACAGAGTACAATCAGATCAAGGGTCAAACTTCACATCAAAATTATTCAAGGAAGTTATGGACAGCTTAAGAATAATAAATTCAAATCTGCTGCATACCATCCAGAGTCACAGGGAGTGCTAGAAAGTGGCATCAGATATTAAAGACCATGTTGAGGGCTTATAGTCAAGATTATCCAGATAATTGGAATAAGGGAATTCTGTTTGTACTTTTTGCAATCAGGGATGCCCCAAATGAATTAACCAAATTCAGTCCATTTGAATTAGTACTTGGACATGAAGTGAGAGGACCGCTAAAATTTAATAAGGAGAAATTGGTAAGGCATAATTCAGAGACCACATATTTGGACTATGTGTCAAATTTTTGGGAATGATTAAATAGAACGGGGGAGTTGACTAGACAGCATTTAAAAGAGTCACAACATACAATGAAACAGGAAGCAGACAAGAAATCAACAACTTGCAATTTCGCTATCAAAGACAATATGTGAGTGTTATTTCTAGTGATAGGTGAACCTTGAAAATCAAGGTATAGTGGACCTTATCAAGTCGAAAGGAAATTGAGTTAGGTAAATTATTTGATAAGGATTCTAGACAGAAAGAAATCTCACAGAGTGTGTCATGTGAACATGCTCAAAAGATATTTTGACAGTGAAGGAAAGCCAAAGGAGACTATGGAAGCCAAATTAGAATGTTCTCATTCCTCTCACACCATCCAACCAGCACCCTTCCACCGATACCCTCATCTGCCTTACTGAAATGGTCCTCACACGAAGGTCTCCAACCCCTCCGTTTCTTCCTCTCATGCCGTCCCAACCAGTATCCTTCCACCGACATCCTCATCCGCCTGGGTGAACTGGACCTCACCTTCCAATCCTCCCACTTCCTCCGAACCAAAGGGGTAGCCATGGACACCTGCATGAGACCCAGCTATGCCTGCCTGTTTTCGCAAGGTACGTGGAACAGTCCATCTTCTGCACTTACAATCGACACCACCCCTGACGTGTTCCTCCGCTATATCAATGACTGTATTGGCACCACCTTGTGCTCCCACAAGGATGTTGAACAGTTCATCAACTTTACCAACATCTTCCATTCCGATCTCATATTCACTTAGACCATCTCAGACACCTCCCTCCTCTTCCTGGACCTCTCTATCACGGTCTCCGGCACACCACTGATCACAGCCCTCTAGTCTGAAAAACAACCCTCCACCACCACCCTATGTCTTCTACCTTTGAACCAGTTCCGTATCCAAATGGCTAGCTCTCCCTGGATTCCAGGAGATGTAACCTTACTAACCAGTCTCCCATGGGGAACCTTGTTGAACGCCTTACTGAAGTCCATATAGATCACATCTACTGCTCTGCCCTCATCAATTCTCTTTGTTACTTCTTCAAAAAACTCAGTCAAGTTTATGAGACATGATTTCCCATGCACAAAGCCATGTTGACTATCCCTAATCAGTCCTTGCCTTTCCAAATACATGTAAATCCTGTCTCTCAGGATTCCCTCCAACAACTTGCGCATCACCAACGTCAGGCTCACTGGTCTATAGTTTCCTGGCTTGTCCTTACCACACTTCTTAAACAGTGGCACCACGTTAGCCAACCTCCAGTCTTCCGGCACCTCACCTGTGACTATCGATGATACAAATATCTCGGCAAGAGGCCCAGCAATCACTTCTATCGCTTCCCACAGAGTTCTAGATCCTGGGGACTTATCCATTTTTATGCGTTTCAAGACATCCAGCACTTCCTCCTCTGTAGTTTTAGACATTTTTCAAGATGTCACAATCTATTTCCCTACATTCTATATCTTCCATGTCCTTTTCCACAGCAAATACTAATGAAAAATGCTCATTTAGTATCTCCCCCATCTCCTGCGGCTCCATACAAAGGCTGCCTAGCTGAACTTTGAGGGGCCCTATTCTCTCCCTAGTTACCCTTTTGTCCTTAATGTATTTGTAAAAACTCTTTGGATTTTCCTTAGCTCTATTTGCCAAAGCTATCTCATGTCCCCTTTTTGCCCTCTTGATTTCTCTCTTAAGTATACTCCTACTGCCTTTCTACTCTTCTAAGGATTCACTCAATCTATCTTGTCTATACCTTACAAATACTTCCTTCTTTTTCTTAAACAAATCCTCAATTTCTTGAGTCATTCAGCATTCCCTATACCTACCTGCCTTTCCTTTCACCCTATCAGGAATATACGTTCTCTGGACTCTCGTTATCTCATTTCTGAAGGCTTCCCATTTTTCAGCCATTCATTTATCTGCGAACATCTGCCCCCAATCAGCTTTTGAAAGTTCTTGCCTAATACCATCAAAATTGGCCTTTCTCCAATTTAGAACTTCAACTTTTAGATCTAGTATATCCTATTTTAAAACTAATAGAATTATGGTCGCTAGCCCCAAAGTGCTCCCCCACTGACACCTCAGTCACCTGCCCTGCCTTATTTCCCAAGAGTAGGTCAGGTTTTGCACCTTCTCTAGTAGGTACATCCACATACTGGATCAGAAAAGTTTCTTGTACACACTTAACAAATTCCTCTCCATCTAAACACTTAACACTAGGTTTGGAAAGTTAAAATCCCCTACCATAATCACCCTATCATTCTTACAGATAACTGAGATCTTCTTACAAACTTGTTTCTCAATTTCCTGCTGACTATTTGGGGATCTATACTACAATCAATAAGGTGATCATCCCTTTCTTATTTCTCAGTTTCACCCAAGAAACATCCCTGGATGTATTTCCGGGAATATCCTCCCTCAGTACAGCTGTAATGCTATCCTTTATCAGAAACGCCACTTTCCTTCCTCTCTTGCCTTCCTTTCTGTCCCTCCTATAGCATTTGTATCCTGGAATATTAAGCTGCCAGTTCAGTCTATCCCTGAGCCATGTTCCTGTAATTGCTATGATATCCCAGTCCCATGTTCCTCACCATGCCCTGAGTTCATCTGCCTTCCCTGTTAGGCCTCTTGCATTGAAATAAATGCAGTTCAGTCCTATCTTGTTCTCTGCTTTGTTCCTGTCTGCCCTGACTGTTTGACTCGCCTTTGTTCTCAACTGTACCAGTCTTAGATTGATCTCTTTCCTCACTATCTTCCTGGGTCCCACCCAATTCCTCCCCCCCCACCTTACTAATTTAAATCCTCCTGAGCAGTTCTAGCACATCTCCCTGCCAGAAAATTAGTCCCCTTCCAATTTAGGTGCAATCTGTCCTTCTTGTACAGATCACTTCTACCCCAAATGAGCTTCCAAAGATCCAAAAATGTGAATCCTTCTCCATATACCTCCTGCTCAGCCATGCATTCATTTGCTCTATCCTCCTATTCCTACCCTCACCAGCTCGTAACACCGGGAGTAATCCAGATATTACTACTTTAAAATCCTTTTTAAATTCCTGCTGAACTCTCTGTAATCTCCCTTCAGATTCTCACCCCTTTCCCTTCCTATGTCATTGGTTCCAATGTGTACAATGACCTCTGGTTGGCCCCTCACCTCCTTGAAAACATTCTGCACCCTCTCTGAGACATCCTTGATCCTTGCACCAGGGAAGCAACACACCATTCTGATTTTTCACTGCTGGGTACAGAAACGTCTGTCTGTACCTCAGACTAGAGTGTTCCCTAGGACAATCAATCGTTTGGAACCTGACGTACCTCTCATTACGTTAGAGCCGGTCTTAATACCAGAAACGTGGCTGTTTGTGCTATGTCCCCCTGAGAATCCATCACCCCCTACATTTTCCAAAACAGCATAATTGTTTGAAATGGGGATAGCCACAAAAGATTCTTGCACTAACTGCCTAGCTCTTTTACCTTTCCTGGAGTTAACCCATCTATGTGACTGGTCCTGCAACTTTTTCCCCTTTCTATAATTGCCATCCATCACATCCCCTTGCTCTTGTAAATTCTGCATTGCCTCTAACTGTGTCTCCAACTGATCCATTCAATCTGATAGGATTCACAACCAATGGCAATTATTACACATGTAATCCTCACTAACATGTAAACTCTCCCCAACCCCCACATCCAACAAGAAGAGCATATCACACTACTAAAGGCCATTTTTGCTTCTTTCAATCTTCAGACTCAGAAAATAGCACTGTCTTATTCCTCTACAAAACACTGCTCCAGGTTAAATTAATACTTATGGCTTATATTTAAGTTTAATCAAAAGACATATCTCAATAAAACATAATCAAGAAAGAACCCACTCTACTCACGATTGCAGACTTACTGTAAGGCCATGTTTAAGCTATTCATTTATCTGATTCTGTGCTGTGACCTCTCCCAAACAGGTTCCTCCAAGATTAGTTGCGGATTTCACTGTTTGTTCATTTTCCCATACACACTCTGATATCAAGTGAAACATGAATTCAAACAGCTAAGGCAGTAACTGCGCAGGTTCACTGCTGTGTCAGTTAGCAATGTGGGTTTCTTTCTCTCTCTTGCACTGACCTCACCATGTGCTTCCTTTGTCTGTTCCTCTCCCTTTTAAAAGTGCTGTTTTGACTTTTTTTTTCTCCAAAGTTCCAAAACAATGCAACAGCATATAAAACAGTAATTGCTGCTTCTGGAATTCGAGAAGATCACCTCCAATACCTAAAATATCTCAAAATATGAGCAGCTGTTACACCCAGAAATTTTTCCCATCCTCCATCTTGGATTACTCCTCGGATGCTGCTGGACCTGCTGTGCTTTCCCAACAACACACTTGACTCTGATCTCCAGCATCTGCAGTCCTCATTTTCTCCCAAAGGACACTGTGTCATTGGTAACAACACTGTGAAGAACCAAGTTCAGAGGATTCTGAATTCGACATTTCTCAAATTAAATTGGACAATGAGGAATTGCCAAAAATTGGGATAAATTATTGAATTACTTTCCAAGAGGAAAATCAAAATGACCTGAAAGAGTTATTACTATCACATGGAGAGATATGTGGAAATAAGCTGACAAGTACTAATGTAACTTTGCATGGTGTAAATATAGGACTTGCCGTTCCAATTAAGCAACATCCTTATAGGCACAACCCCCTAAAGTTAGCACAGATTCAAAAGAATATTAACCCAATGCTCCAAGATGATATAATTGAAGTGAGTTACAGCGATTGAAGCTCATCCATAGTAATGGTGCCAAAACCAGATGGTACCCAACGATTGTGTGGACTATCGTAAAGTCAATGCAGTTATAAATAGTGATGCATTTCCGATTCCGTGTTTGGAAGACTGTGTGGAAAAGGTAGGGCAAGCAACTTATAGTTCTAAGTTGGACTTGCTCAGAAGATACTCATTGTCCAAATGAGTGATGACAATTTTGGCTTTCGTAATGCCGAATGGACTGTATTGATTTAAAGGCATGCCATTTGGCATGAAAAATTCATCAGCCGCATTTCAGAGACTAACCAATAAGGCTATTTCCGGATTACCCAATTGTATGGTATATATTGATGACCTGGTGATTTCTAGTCACACATGGAAGGAACATTTTCAACATTTATCAGAATTGTTCGAGTGACCTTGGGAGGCAGGCTTGTAATAAACATCGCTAAAAGTGAATTTGCCAAAGCCCAAGTCACGTTCCTGGGCCATGTTATTGGACATGGACAAATGGCCCCACAGAACGCAAAGACAAAAATAAATGGGGAGTTTCCCATACCGTCAACGAAAAGTGCAGTACTATGATTCCTGGGATTGAGTGGATTTTATTGAAAATTTATACTAAATGTTAGCAGTGTGATTGCTCTATTCACTGAATTGCTAAAGAAAGGCAAGTTTCAGTGGACAGCTGACTGTCAGAAGGCCTTTGACAGCCTGAAAACTTTGTTAACCACTGCCCCAATATTAGCCACACCTAATTACGCAAAGCCAATCAAAGTGGCTATCGATGCAAGTAATGTGCATGTCGCTGCTGTGCTCTTACAGGAAGACGATGAAAGGTAGCAAGGCCTGTCAGGTATTTCTCCAGAGAATTGAACATTTATTAGCAGAAATATGCGATAATTGAGAAGAAGATTTTGAGCTTGGTGTGCTGGCTTTACATCATTTCAATGTTTATGTTACCAGTAATGTATCTGAGAAAATCATATACACTGACCATAACCCACTGAAGTTTGTGGAAAAACTTCAGGACAAAAATTCCCGACTGCTTAGATGAATCTTGTTGTTTGCACGCCATTCAATTTGAAAATTGCGCATGTGGCAGTAATGGGGTAAGGGGACTGAGTCTGGGTGGGTTACCCTTCGGGGAGTCAGTGTGGACTTTTTGAGCTGAATGATCTGTTTTCACACTAGGGACTCTATGATTTATGATTCTATGACAAGAAAATGTGATTGCCGATGCTCTGTTGAAACTTAAATGAGAAACGGAGGCATTGGATGGCAGGAATAAAGCAGACTAAAACAGAATGTAGTACAGGGAGACAATTCTTATCCGAAATCCCAATATCCGAAAAGCTCCAAAGTCCAAAGCTTTTTTGTGAAGTTTTTATCTCATTAACATGGTTGTTTGGCGTGCAAATAGTTAACCCAAGTCGACACCAATTTGATGCGTGTCACTCAGATGCTATGTGGGGGGTGTAGCCCAACACCGGCAGGCCTTGATTCTGTTTCAAAACCCCATTTTACGTAATGAGTGTGTTCCTCCGGTAAGATTTTTTAAAATTTCACCATCAAACTGTCACTTATTCTGAAATTTCAAAAATTCTGAATTCTGAAAACCAGCTGGTCCTGAGCATTTCGGATAAAGGATTGCTCACCTGCAGTGTATGTTTGCATGATTATTATCAATGTTATTTATATGTGTGCTGTAGTTTACTAAGAATTTAAGATTAAAGGGTTTTAAAATGAAAACATCTTTGGGTGTTGATGATTCATTATTTTTTAAAGGGGGGGGAGGATTGTGATGATGCTGCATCTTTAAGTTATGTTGTTATCTTTTTTTTCAGGAGGTTGTAAAAATACAAGTTCCAAAATGTCTGAGGTTGACCTACTTGAAGACACTTTTAAGTTTAAAGAAAAAAACATGCGCAATGAAAAGGGAGTGGTTTGGTTTTCGCAAGCAGTCAATTGTGAAGCTGCTGGACTCAATGAAGCAGATCCATGCTGATCCTCTGTGTCTCTGAGATCTCTTCTGTAAGACCCTGTGTTTGATTTTACCTCTTTTGATAAGAAGTGTTTATGGAGATTATTGTAAGTATTTGGAACAGCGTCATTAAGTTGGGATAGTCTGTAGGCTTTTCGAATAGGTTAAGTTATTCTGTATTCTATTCTCATTTGTTTGCGTTGCATTCAGTAATCTTGCAAATAAATACTGTTTTGTTTAACACTAAGTGGTTGGGCCAGCTGCATCACTCCTGGAATATCCACTATGCACCTGCTTAAAACAACTACCAAAGTTGGGGTCTGGGCTACTTTCTTGAAATGTTTTGAGGGGGTCTGGCCTGGTCAATAGTGAGGAAGGACATTAGCCTGGATGATATGGAATCTGTATGGGAGGAGCTACAGAGAACAGACAGGAAAGAAAACATTAGTGGAAGTTGTGTACAGACTACCAAAAAGTTGTTATGAGGCTGGGGATGGCATCAAAGAAATTAGAGGTGTGTGCAGTAAGGGTACAGCAGTCATTATGGGTGACTTCAGTATGCCTATTGATTGAATAAACCAAACTAGTCGCAATGCGATAGAGGAGGGTTTCCTGGAATGCATGTGGGAAGATTTCCTTGACCAATATATGAAGGAACCAACTAGATGGCAGACCATCCTAGATTGGTAATTGTGTCATGAAAGATGATTAATTAGCAACATTGTGGTGTGAGGTCCTTTGGGGGAAGAGTGACTATAATATGGTATAATTCTTCACAAAGATCGAGAGTGACACGGTTAAATCTGAGATTAGGGTCTTGAACTTAAAGAAAGCTAACTTTGATGGTATGAGACATGTATTGGCTAGGATAAGCTAAACAAGGATATTTAAGTTGCTGATGGTAGATAGGCATTGGCAGACATTTAAGAATATACGGATAAACTTCAACAACTTGTCTGGTGTAATAGTAAAACAGGGAAGGTAGCTTATGGCTAACAAGGGAAATCAGAGATAGTGTTAAAACCAAGAGGAGGCATATAAATTGTCCAGAAAAAGTAGCCAACCCAAGGACTGGGAGAAATTTTAAATTCAGCAGAGGAGGACATAGGGTTTAATTCAGAAGGGCGAAAGTAGAATACAAAAGTAAGCTTGTGGAAAACATAAAAAACTGACTGCTAAAACTTCCATAGATACGTGAGGAGAAAAAGACTGGTGAAGTCAAATGTAGGCCCTTTACAGTTAGAATAGGTGAATTCATAATGGACAACTAAGCTGGGTGATTGTGTGTACTGCGAGGAGGATGTTAAGAGGCTACAGGGACAGCTGACTGAGTGCGTAAGTACTTGGCAAATGCAATATAATGTGGATAAATGTGAGGTTATCCACTTTAGTGGCAAAAATAGGAAGGCAGATTATTATCTGTATGGTGGCAGTTTGAGAAAAGGGGAGGTGCAACGACATCTGGATGTCATGCAACAGTCGCCTAAGGATGGCAGGCAGGTACAACAGGTGGTAAGGAAAGCTGATGGCATGCTGGCCTTCTTAATGAGAGGATTTGGATAGGACTAGAGATGTCTTGCTGCAGTTACACAAGGTCTTGGAGAGGCCACACCTGGAGTATCGTGTGCAGTTTTGGCCTCATAGTCTGATGAAGGACATTCTTACTATTGAGGGAGTCCAGCAAATGTTCACCAAACTGATTCCTGGGATGGCAGAACCAACATTAAGAAGAAAGACTGGATCAAATGGGCCTTTTACTCATTGGAATTTAGAAGAATTGGGGGGAATCTCAGAAATATATCAAATCCTGATGGGGCTGCACAGGCTAGATGTGGAAAGAATGGTCCTGATGCTGGGTAAGTTCATAAGTAGTGTCACAGTTTAAGAACAAGGGGAATGCCATTCAAGACTTAGATGAGGAAGAACTTCTTCACTCAGAGAGTTGTGAACCTGTGGAATTCTCTACCACAAGATGTTGTTGGGCAATTTCGTTAGACATATTCAAGAAGGAGATGGACATTGCCCTTGTGGCTAAAGGGATCAAGGAGTATGGAAAGAAAATAGGAGAAGGATACTGAAATTACTTCATCAGCCATGCTCATATTTATTGGCAGTGTAGTCTCAAAAGGGTCTTATGGCCTACTCCTGCACCTATTTTCTATGTTTCTACAATTACAGTCTATACACTATACAGCAAATGTCATGGGAAGGTAGATGGGAGTAGGATTTCTGTTTTAAAGCGTTTCAAACAGCACAAAGGAAGAGGATATTATTTCTGGGGAGGTGCTTTTTTCCCATCGGGGTATTTCACCAAGAAGACAGTACCCACCAAGAAGACAGTACCCATTCCTTTCTATCTACACCTATTTTACCCATGCCCACACACACTCACTTCTCCCTACAGTATGAAAGAAAATCCTGTCCAAAGCTCACCAACTTACCTTACTCCAAAAGTCCTTCAGGTCTCCTTCACAGGCCTATTTCGAGGCTCAGTAGCGCCTACTAAGCTCTGGTATTCTGGCCAGAGAGAACTGCTCCAGACAACAGGATTTCTTTCCACTGGGGGATGTAATCCAACAATTCAAATGATATGCATGACTTCATAACTCTCAAAAATGGATGACAAACATAAAATTGTGAAAGTGCATCTATCTTTATGCTGACTAACTTATCTTATTGGAAACATATTAAGTTTTGCATTTAGTTTCTTTATTACAGTTTCAGATATATGATTAGGTTACGGCATATACACATTATTAGTTTCAGTTTTTTGGTGTACTGTATACACAATTAAACAATAATCAAATAGAGCATGAATGTATTTATGCTTTGCCATTCAGCAGTGATAATGTCATAGATGCATAGAAAATAGGTGCAATGGCACGTCATATTGCCCATCAAGCTTGCTTCACCATTTAATATAATCATGGGTGATCCTCTATCTCAAAACCATAATCTTGCTCTCTCCCCAAATCCTTGACACCTTCAGCCTCTAGAAATCTATTTCTTTCTTAAACATATTCAATGACTTGGTCCCACTGCCTTATGCTCAGGTTCATCATCTCAGACCTAAATCGTTTACCCCATAAGTGGTGACCCTTTGTTCGAGAAATTCCCCCAGCCAAGGAAACATCATTCATGCAATCAGTCTGTTCAGTCATAGAGTCATATAGTATAGAAACAGACGCTTTGGTCCAACTCATCCACACCAACCAGACATCTCAATCTGACCTAGATTTGCCAGCTTTCGGCCCATACCTCTCTAAACCCTCCCACAATTCATATACCCAACCGGATGCCTTTTACATGTTGTAATTGTAACTGCCTTCACCACTTCTTCTGGCAACTCATTCCATAGATGCAAAGTTATCCCTCAGGTCTTTTTAAAATCTTTTCCCTCTTATAGCTATACCCTCTAGTTTTGGACTGCCCCACCCTAAGAAAAAGGCATAGCTATTCACTATTTCCATGCCGCTCATAATTTTGTAACCTCTATAAGGTTACCATTCAGCCTCTAAAGCTTCAGGAAAAATAGCTCAGTCTATTCAGCCTCTGACAACATCCTTGTAAATCTTTCTGAACCCTTTCAAGTTTCACAACATCCTTCCTATAGCAGAGAGACCAGAATTGCACGCAGTATTCCAATTGTGGCCTAACCAATGCCCTGCACAGCCTCAACATGACCTCCCAATTCCAATACTCAATACACTGATGAATAAAGGCAAGCCTACCAAATGCCCTCTGTACTAACCTATCTACTTGTGATTCCACTTTCAAGGTCTCTTTGTTCAGCAACACTCCCCAGGACCTTACCATTAAATGTATAACTCCTGCCTTTATTTGCCTTTCCAAAATGCATCCTGTCATAATTTTAAATGTTTCCGTGAGATCCTCCCTTATCCTCTAAACTCCAGTGAATACAGAGCTTAAAAATGTGTTGCTGGAAAAGCATAGCAGGTCAGGCAGCATCAAAGGAACAGGAGAATCGACATTTCGGGCATAAGCCCTTCTTCAGGAATGCCCGAAACGTCGATTCTCCTGTTCCTTTGATGCTGCCTGACCTGCTGCGCTTTTCCAGCAACACATTTTTAAGCTCTGATCTCCAGCATCAGCAGTCCTCACTTTTTCCAGTGAATACAGGCCCTGCCAATGCAATCTCTTCTCATATGACAGATTTGCCAGCCTAAAAATAAATCTGGTGAATCTTTGCTGTGTTCCCTTTATGGCAAATATATATTTTCTGTTCTATCACCAATTCTCCAAGAACGGGCTCATGAACCATGTACAGCTGCTGCAAGACATCCTTGCACCTATAATTCAAATCTCTTGCAATGAAAGCCAACATACCAGCTACCTTCTAACCTACTTGGTGCACCTGCTTTCAGTGACTGGTTGTACAAGGACAGCTTGGATCTTTCCCAATTTGCCACCATTAAACAATGCTCTGCTATTATGTTTTTCCTACTGAAGTACATAACTTGACATTTATCCATGTTCTACTGTATCTACCCGTTCACTCAACTTATCTAAATTGCTTGAAGCCTTTTTACATCCTCTTCACTCTATCAGAATTCCTTCTGGTTTTGTGTCATGAGCTAACTTGGAATTATTAAACATGATTCCCTCATTCAAAACATATTGTGAAGAGCTGATGTTTCAAGCAGACATCTGTAGTTCCCCACAGGTCACAACCTTCTGCTCCAAGAAAGGTCCGTTTAGAGTCATAGAGTTATACAGCACTCAAACAGACCCTTTGTTCCAACTCATCCATGCCAACCATACATCCCAATCTGATCTAGATTTGCCAGCATTTGGTCCATATCCCTCTAAACCCTTCCTATCCATATACCCGTTCAGGCGCATTTTAAATGTTGTGATTGTACCAGCCTCCACCACTTCCTTTGGCAACCCGTTCCCCACACACACCACCATCTGCATGAAAAAGATATCCTTCAGATTCTTTTTAAATCTTTTCCTCTCAGCTTAAAGCTATGCCCTCTAGTTTTGGACTGCCCCACCCGAGGAAAAAGACATTGGCTATTCACACTACCTATACCCTTCATGATTTTATAAATCTCTATAAAAGGTCTCCCCTCACATCCAACGCTCCAGGGAAAAAAGCCCCAGTTTATTCAGCCTTTCCCGATAACTCAAACCCTCCAGTCACAGCAACACCCTTGTAAATCTTTTCTGCACCCTCTCAAGTTTAACAACATCCTTTGTATAGAAGGGTGACCAGAACTGCAGTAGTATTCTAAAATTGGCCTCACCATGTCCTGTACAGATATAACATGATGCCCCAACTCCTACAGTCAATATTCTGACCAATGAAGCATGTCAAACGTCTTCATCACCACCCTGTCTACCCACAACACCACTTTCAAGGAACTACGCATCTGCACCCCTAGGTCTTTTTGTTTGGCAATACTCCCCAGGGTCCTTGCATTAATTTTATTCCTACTCCATTTCTTGTCTACTCACCTGTTCTCAATCCATGGCAGTATATTTAGCTGAATCCTCTGTGTGTTAATCTTGTACGCTAACTTCTGATATGGAATTTCATTAAAAGCTTGAAAATCCAAATTCACTGCATCCACTGGTTCTCCCTTACTTATTCTACTAGTTATATCCTCAAAAACTCCAGGAGGTTTATCAAACTTGTTTTCTCTTTCATAAATCCATATTGACTTTGTTTAATTCCATTGACATTTTCTGAGCGCTCCGTTCTCACATTCTTTATATCAGATGCCATCATTTTACCTACGACTGATATCATGGTAACTGGCCTATAATTTGCTGTTTTCTCCCCAGCTCCTTTTTAAAAAAATAGTGGGGTTACATTTACTACCTTCTAATCTGTTGATAATGTTCTAGAATCTACATAATTAGGAAGGATACAATGAATTCATTGCTATTTCCACGGAGACATCCTTTAATATGATGGGATTTATTAGTTTTCAGTTTCATTAATTTCAACAGCATTTTCCTTTTACTAATACGAATTTTCTAAATTTCCATCTTTTCAAGAGTCTCTTGCTCCCCTTTCATTTCTTGGAAGTTATGTTTGTCTTTTTGCGTGAAGACAGAGGTGAAGTAGTTGTTTAATTGCTCTGCCATTTCCCTGTTCTCCTTAAGCAATTCTTCCTTTTCTGTTTGTAAAGGGCTTTCATTGGTCTTCAATAATCTTTATCTTGTTACATACTTTTAGGAGTTTTTACTCTATTTTCCCCTACTTAATCATCACTTGGTCCCTCTTTCCTGAATTCTCAACTGCTCCCAATCATCAAACACACTACTTTACTAACAACTTTATATGACTCCTCTGTGGATTGAACACTGTCCTTAATTTCTTCTCTTAGTCAAGGTTGGGCCACTATTTCTGTTAAATATTTTTGTTCACTAAAACTCAGCCATTTCATAGTCACCATCAAGTCTTTTCATGTATTTGGCCAATGTATTGCACCTTACACCACATATCTTCTGTGATTTGCTATTAGATTTAGGACTCTGGTTACAGATTGCACTACTTTACTTACTATCCCAATGAAGAAGCCGATCATGTTACGATCACTATTCAGAGCTTTGCACAACAAAATTATTAATTAACTTCTCAATGCACTATACCAATTCTAGGATAGCCTATTCCCTAGTTGGTTCCTCAATGCACTGGTCAAAAAATCATCTTGGTTTGATCACTGCATTGGGGCTATACTGATTTGCCCAATCTATATGCAGATTAAAATTACTCATGATTATGTAGCATCCTTGTTACATGCATCTCTAATTTTGTGTTTAATGTATTCACCAACCTTCTCACTACTGTTTAGAGACCAGCAAACAAAACCAATGTCTTCTGCTCCTTTTTGCTTCATAGCTCCATCCAGACGTCCACTGTTTGATGGAAACTCTCTAACTTCTGCTGACTTAGTGCAGTTTGTAGAAGACAGTAGCCCAAGGGAAGGAACACAATGTTCACCTGGAGGTCATGGAGCATTAATGAGTATGTAATGATGATGTCATGGACAATTACTTCGAAAAGAGTAATTTTAGGCTTCAAAGACAAAACTCTGGCTGTGCTTGATGATAATGCATAATGGGTCCATTTGTACAGTAATGTGATTTATTTGTACCTTCAATTTCATGTGCAATCATTTTGAAAATGCTGTAATTTCCCAAATACCTGCAAGGTGGCACAGAACGTCCCTGTTTGATTTGGCTCCACCAATGTAAGTAAGTAACATTTTCTGTGTTGATCTTACAGATCTTGGCACCTTATTGTAAATGTTCACAAGAACAACAACATTGGACTTTAATACAAGTGTAAAGAGAGGCGACCGACAGTACTGTTCATATTAAGTCCAGAAGATTTGAGAAAGATTCCATTAATAGAACGGTTCCATTAATGTAAAGCATCAACATCAATATGATGGAACTCTCATAGTAATCAGAGATTCCTTTGGTGATTTAAAACTCTCAGAATATCCAAACAGAATTTTAGCAAGTAAAACAAAAATTGGCTCAGTATACAATATCAGCCATTTCTTGAAATGAGAATGGTTAATTTAAATGAATATATTAGTTAACCAAATACTATTAGCAATATTTAAACTGCAATGGTAATTGATCTGTGCATACTGTTAATTATATCTTGAAACTAAATATTAAACTTGATTATTATGATAAATGTATGCATAAAAACATTAAAAACCTGGTTTTATACACTGTGTGGGTGGTTAAGGGAAGGCTGCATTTTTTGTTATATTTTATTGATGAGTGATTTGTTCTTGGATTCTAACTAACATTTGCCACTAATGTGCTAACACCACATTAGTTCAATATTGTTATTCATTCACGGATATGTGGCATTTATTACCCATTCATAACTGCCGTCAAGGAGGTCATGGTGAGCTGCCTTATTAAACGGCTGCCATTTTTGGGGTGTAGGCATACCTTCAGTGTTGTTAAGAAGAGAGTTTCAGATTCTGACCCAGCAACAGTGAAGGAATGGCAATATAAGTATAAGTCAAGATAGCATGTGGCTTGCAGGGGAATTGGCAGATGATGTTCCCATGCATCTGTTGCCCTTCTCCTTCTAGGATATGGAAGGTGCTGTCAAAGGAGCCTTAGTAAGCTACTGCAGTGCAGATAGCACACACTTCTGTCATTGTCCACTGGTGATGAAGGGAGTGAATGTTGAAAGTAGGGTGCCAATCAACTAGCTTGTTATATTCTTGATCATGGATTCCCACCCCCACCCTCCTCTAGCTTATCTCTCCACGCTTCAGGCTCACTGCCTTTATTCCTGATGAAGGGCTTTTGCCCGAAACGTCGATTTCGCTGCTCGTTGGATGCTGTCTGAACTGCTGTGCTCTTCCAGCACCACTAATCCAGTATTTGGTTTTCAGCATCTGCAGTCATTGTTTTTACCTATATTCTTGATCATGTCAAGCTAATTGACTGTTGTTTGAGCTGGACCAATCCAGGCAAGTGGTGAGTATTCCATCATATTCCAGACTTGTGCCTTGTTGCTGGTGGACAGACACTGGGGAGACAGGTGTGTTAAACACTGCAGAATTCCTAACCTCTGACCTCTTGTCTCCACAGTATTTATATGGCTATTCCAGTTCAGTTTCTGGTCAATGGTAACATCCAACATGTTGACAGTGGGAGATTCAGTAATGGCAATTCCACTAAATGTCAAGGGATGATAGTTGGATTCTCTCTCACTGGAGATGGTCATTGCTCAATACTTGTGTTGCACAAATGTTACAGCCACTCATCAGCCCACGCCTGAATGTTGCCCAGGATTTGCTGCATATGTAGATGTGCTGCTTCAGTTACTCAGGTGTCGCGAAAGTCATTGAACATTGCACAATCATTGATGAACAGCCTCCCTTCTGAATTTATGATGAGCTAACATTACTGATGAAGCTGCTAAAGATGGTTGGGTGTAGGATAGTGAGCAACCCCTATGTATGATTCCAGAACTAAGATGATTGCTGTTCAACAATCACAGCCATCTTACTTTGTTCTACATATGACTCCAATCAGCAGAATGTTTTCCTTTAATTCTGATTGATCCTCGAGTTGCAGGACACCTTTGATGCCATAATCTGTGGCATGTTCAACCTCACATCTGGAGTTCAGACCTTTTGTTCAAATTTGGACTGAGGCTATAATATGGTCAGGAGCTGAGTGACCCTGTCGAAACCAAACTGAGTATCGTTTAACAGGTTTTTTTCTGAATAAGTGCATTTTATTGCACTGTTAACAACTCTTTCCAACTCTTTGACAGAGAGTAGACAGAAAAGATGATAACTGATTGGGTTGGATTTGTCCTGCTTTTTGTGCACAGGACACACCTCAGAAATTTTCTGCATTGCTAGGTAGATGCCAGTGTTGCACTTGTATGGTACAGCTAATTCAGGAGCATTTGTCTTCAGTACTATTGCCAGAATGTCAACAGGGACCACAGAACTTGCATTATCCAGCAGCCATCCATTTCTTGATAAGGTATATAGTCAATTCAACTGGTTGAAGATATGAAGCTGGAAACCTCAGGAGGAAGTCAGGTTGTACTATCCAACTTGGCATTTTTGGCAGATGATGGATACAATCATCTTGTCTTCTGCACTGATGTGTTAGACTCCCCCAGAGTTAAGGATGGGGATGTTTGTAGAACCTCCTCCCATTTTTAGTTGTTTGATTGATTGCCACTATTCAGAACTGGATGTGACAAAACTTCAGATTCTGATGAGATTAGATTAAGTTTGGTGGCACTGTGGTTAGTGCTGCTGCCTCTTAGCACCAAGGACCGGCGTTCGATTCCAGTCTTGGGTAGCTGTTTGGAGTTGGCACATTCTCCGTGCTGGTGTGGGTTTCTTCTGCATGCTCCGGTTTCCTCCCACAGTCCAAAAATGTGTGTTAGGTGGATTGGCTTTGCTAAATTTCCCCACAGTGTCTAGGGATGTGCTGACTAAGTAGATTAATCCTGACAAATGCATGTTTATGGGGATAGGATTGGGGGGATGAGATGTTCTTTGAAGGGTTGGTGAAGACTTGATGGGCTGAATGGCCTCTGTCTGCTCTGCATGGATGCTATGATCCACAAATCTCATGTCTATTAACCATATCTCATTGATGAATAACAAAAAAAAACAAACTCTCCTATGTCAGCAGCAACCCAACTGAATAAAAGAAACCAGAATATTTATGTAGTTTCCTTTCTACCCACGTGGATTCTGATTCCAGCAAAATTCTTGGAAAGGCACCGTTTTTTTCTAATGATCTTCTGCATAAGATAAATTTTCATTTTGACTGCAGCAAAAAGGTGCAAGGGCTGGTTTCAGAGGTCAGGCAGAGGGAGCATTAAAGGGCACATATGACTTTGGAAGAATCACTTCTGGTGGACACAGTGAACCATCCAAAGAAGAACCCCTGCTTGCCTGATATCAGCTGCTAGACTCTCCATTTAACATCAATGCCTGCACTACTTTTAAAATAGTGGCAGGACAAAATGCAACACTCAAATGATATTCAATTGGCCATATAAGAGCCGAAGTAGGCCTATTTAGGCAAGCTGCCTAAACACCTCATCATCCACCATAAAATGGGAAACAGGTTGGGACAGATGGGAAAGTGATAGGCAGGTCAGATTCTGAATTTTATGATTTCCCCACCCTGCTTTCAAACATGCTAGCAAAGTGTAAATCCAACACTGCACTGTCTACAAGCAATCCAGCACCTACGTAACAGGAAGCAATAGTGTGGTTCTTCAACCAATCAGAAGGCAGAGTCTAAATGAGGGTATATAAAACAGAACATAATCAGATTTAAGTCATGTACAGAAAGCAAGATAGAGAATCGGAAAAACAGGTGGGAATTGGAATGAGACAGAAATAAGTTGAACATTTTAATTAAAATCTCAAAGAATAATTACTTACTACAGAAACACGTCTTCACATATGTAAAATTACATTGCATTAAATACAACCAGAGTGCTTGTGTGCCACTAATTCAAAGTCACTTTACTGTTAACAATTCAGTTACTCATGAACATATCAAACCTAATATTTACTGGGGTGTTTAGTGGTCAAATATAGCAATTGCAAATTTCTTCATAGATTTCAAGCCTGACTTTACTATGAATCTGCCAATATAATGTAGCTTGTGGATACGCAAGGCAATTCAGATGTTCACTTCCAGATTTTCATGTTTAACTGCATATGTGCAGACTCTGGAAATTGTCTGTCATAACAAAAGTGTGCTGTTAGTCACATTCTTAATGCAAAATTCAAGCCAGTGATGTTATCCTTCCTGAAGAAATTAAGTGATGCATGACTCTTGTCTTAACATCCCAACAGATACTGGGAACTCACTTCCTCGGAATCTGTAGATCTGCATGTCTCATGTCACTTGATCTCTAAAGATGATGAAACTCCCAAATCCTTGCAAATACTTGTACAGTTGGCATCCCCCCTATACAAATGCAAGATGATGTTATCAGCTACTCAAGGGAATACAGTACTATTGTTGTATAAAATTTAGATTTAATGCATTCACAGCAATATAAGTTAGAAAATATACAAAACATAGAAGATAATGCTTAAGATAGCATGCATTGTATTTTGCATGCTCTGATGTCCGATGATAGAATTTAGTAACTTCTTATTTTCAAAACAAACATATCAAATTATTTTCTGGAAGATCACTTGCTTTATAACCTTAATTCACCAATACCATCAATTGATAACATTTTAATTAGGGACCGATTCTCAAACATAAACCAATAAAACAAACTGGTTAAACAGAGCAGTATAAAAATGCAATCAATTATTGAAAGAAGCTGATCTGTTCTCCTTTCAAATGTTAGAAGTTATCAAAGCCTACATATTTTTAAGGATAAACAATCACTAAAACATATTGTTTGAGCCAGTTAAAAACTCAACATTTGCAATGATGGAACATTTCATATTAGATTCACGTGTAGCAAAATATCAAGAATCCACTGAATATGCTATAAAAATGTCAGCTAAGGTCTTGAAATTATTCTGCATCTAGGATTTTTAAAAATCCTGTAACACATACCAAGCACATCAAAGTATTTCAGATACAGCAGGAAGGTTAAATGTTCATGTTTCTGAAAGGTGGGCAAAAAGCATTGACTACGTACCTTTGAGTATCTTCTTCATTCTTCCAATGATATGCATCTTCCATACACCTAAGAAAAATAACCTAGGTTGATGATTTTAGGCTGACCATGCATATGTAAGAACCATGAGAAACTTGCCAATAGGTAGGGGAAAGCATATGATCTCCTGCTCTTGGAGTCTCCCAGAATTGCAATACTGCTGATTTGTTTTGACCTGGAGATAGAAGCTGAAAAGAATAACCTCACATGAAGATGACCTGCAACTCTAATATTTTAAAACTAGAATTCTGTCTTGTATCTAGTCAGGAGAGTTGGTAGCAGTCTCACCTTTAAATCACAAGTCACATATCATGACTTGAACACAAAAATCAAGGCTTACAGCTCAGTGAAATACTAACGAAATGTTGCACTGCTAGAGTTTCCATCTTTCAAATGAGATGTTAAACCACGATCCCATCTGTCTCCTTGGGTGGATGTAAAAATCTCATGAGAACATTTTGAAGAAGAGCAAGGGGATAATCTCAGTTGCTCTGGCTAATAATTTTCCTTTCATCAAAAACACAAAACAGATTTTCTATCATTATTACATTGACAATGCTTGCTTTACATAAATTGGGTGTCATGATTCCTACATTGCAACAGTGAATACATTTCACAAGTACATCGTTAGCTTTGAGACGTACAGTGGTTGTGAAAAACATCAAACAAATGTAAATCTTTTTCTTAATCATTTTAAGAATTACAAAAAACCTAGCAAGCTACTTAGCTTGTCTTATTCATTTCATATCCTTTACACACAGCTTACAGGTCAAACTTAGAATTGGGCACGCTGTGCAACAGCTGCAATGATCAATTTATCAAAGGTAAATCCAAATATTAATAAAATGATCAATAAAGAATACATATTTAGAAACATGTAAGGTATGGACAGTCACTGGACCCGAAACATTAAGTCTGTTTTTCTCTCTACAGACAAGCAGGAGGCTGGCAGAACACAGCAAGCTAGATAGCATCGAGAGATGGAGAAGTCAACGTTTTGTGAATAACCTTTCTTCAGGACTGGGGGTAGTGTAAGAGGAGCTGCAAATAAAGGGGGTGGTGTGGCAGGGAGTTGGGGATAGGTGAACACAGGTAGAGGATACAACCTACTTGGCCAATGGGAGGAATGAATCCAGTTGGTAGCTAGAAGGAAAGGTCGATGCAATAAATGGAAGGGAGGGGGGAGGGACTGGGAAGGGAGTCTGGTGATGGGAAGGGAGGTTATTTGAAATTGGAGAACTCAATATTAAGTCCTTTGGGCTGTATGCTGCCCAGGCGGAAGATGAGGTGTTGTTCCTCCAATTTGCGGTTTGATTTGTTGTGCCAAAGGAGGAGGCCAAGGATGGTCATGTCAGAAAAGGAGTAGGAATCTGGGAGGTGACTGGGAGGTCAGGTCGGCCCCTGTGGGCCCGGCTGAGATGCTCGACGAAATGTTCCCTACATCTCCCCGACGTAGAGAAGACAACATCAGAAACACCGGACCTAGTAAACTAGGTTGGAGGAAAGGTAGGTGAACATCTGTCTCACTTGGAAGGACTGTTTGGGACCCTGGATAGAGGTGAGCGGGGGTGGTGTGCCAACAGGTTTTGCAACTTTTCCACTTGCAGGGGAAGGTACCTGAGGGTTCGGCTGGTGTTTGGGGGGGGTGTTGATGCTGCTCTGCCAGTTTTGGCAGAACCCCAGAGAGATGCTAATAAGGATGACTTTGCAGGGCCAACTGGCCAGTTTGATATCAGCTTTTCCAGTGCTTGGGTTGGTGCCAGGTGTTCCGTAAGGTTTCACACAATTGCTTAGACTTAGTAGCAGTTTGGTAAAATTGAGTGGCTTGTTCAGCCAATTCAGAGAGTAGTAATCAACCATATTACTGTCTGTCTGGAGGATAGCAGATTTTCTTCCCAAAAGAACATCAGCGAACCAGACAGGATTTTAAAACAACTGACAATAGTTACATGATTGTCATTAGGCTAGTTTTAATTTCAGACTTTTATCGAGTTTAATACTACCATCTTGCACAGTGGAATTTGAACCCAAATCCTCAGATCATCAGCTTGGAGTTCATGATTACTACAACATTCCAGTGAAATTACAAATACTCCACAGTCTTCACTGAGACCTGCTACATTACAGTCACTGCCTTATCTAAGAATGGCTATTAGCTGATTCACAGCAGTTCCAATAGACTATTAGCAATTAAATATAAATAATATTGATTACAGCTCTCTCGTAAAGTACTTCAATTCCTCTTTCCTTGGAATCTCAATAGCAAGTGATTGTTGATGTGAGAGTTAAATCATCATGAACATATTTATTTCCATTATAGATTCACCATCAGTTTCTCTCCACTTCTTGTTAACATAATTTCAACAAGCTCTTTAAGTCATTTATATTATCGCCATCTTGTCTACCTCAAAACACCCAATCCACCATCAAATTCCAAACATTAGAAGTTGAGCATTTATGGAATTTTCACTTTTTGCCCTAACCTGGTTTGCATGAATGCTGAATAAGGGTGATGGCCTGCCACCATTCTGTAACTCTTTTACAATTTTGTGAGGTGGTTGATGCAGTTCAGTTCTCCTTGTCCAATATTTGCTCATCATACTTGCTTGCTCCTGTTGCTTCAGGTAGAATTAATGCCTTTTTCTTTCACCTAAATGTTCCAACCAGCTAAGCCTTTCTGAGGATTGTATCTTTTGACCTTCTATCCCTAATCCAAGCCTACTGCCTGGTTCAAGTGCTGACAAAGTTATTGCTGTATGCCTGAAATTATCCCATTTCTTTTGCTTTCTCGTGAAGGAATTACAGCTTTAAGTCTTCCACCCATGACTAACTCTGCCAGTGAGTTTACATTACTCAAATGTACAGATCTATGACTTAATAAGGCTAACTCTCAACTTGTGCTTTTAGCCATGAGTAACTATGTTTAACCACTTTGTTGTTTCATTTGCCTGTGAATGAAGTGGAGAACTTGTGAGCTGGTTGATACATGTCTCTGTCTTCTTGAACTCTTCAGTCACAGATTGTGAACAGATGTCTGAAGTTCTCTCATCTAGAAAATAGTGCATATAAAATATTTTATTCAATGTTTTAATCACTGATTCAGCCATGGTTGTATGAAGCTTAGAAACCTCTATTCAACTGGTAAAGTAATCTATGAGAATCAAGAGTGCATTCCCTTGAAGTCAAATAAGTTTAATTCCAATTTTGCCAAGGCCCATCTATGGGACTCACAGAGATTAATGGCTTTATTAGTACCTGACTATTGATGACAATGTTTGGCAAGATGATATGAAATTCTTTATTTCTCTTGAAATGTTTGGCCACCATGCAGACTGTTGTGATGGGCCACCATGCAGACTGTTGTGATGGGCCACCATGCAGACTGTTGTGCTTCTTCTCTAAACTTAGTAATTTCCAAGTGAATGCCATGAATTCTTCCTCAAATCTGATTTTGAGCATTTTACGACTTTTTATAGCTTCACAGATTTCCTGTAACTTCTTGTCCAAAGCCAGTAATGAAATCAGTGATTACTGTAGATGATTCTACATCTTCACTGGGCACTAAATTTTCTGCCCAAGCCTGACATACTCTCGCTCCGGACAGTATATGACCTGCAATGTCTCTTGGACATTGACTATAAGTAATCATATCTCATTAGTCTGAGTCTGTACATCTGGATTCTTAGTATTTTGTCTGGTACTCAATAATGTAAGTAGAAGTTTGTGATCTGTGTCCACCTGAAATTTCAATCTGATCAGTAATCTGAGAAATGTCCACAACCCTTAAAGCCTCTTTTTCAGTAGTTGCATAGTGCTGTCATATTGCAGTAAATACTTTGAATGCAAAATGGGCATGTTTTCCACTTGTATCACCCTGAACTTGAATGAATAATAGCATATAATCCTATGAAGAATCCATTTATAGATATTGTTGTGGGCAATCGGGGGCTGCAGTGAGCTAATACATCTGAAGAGATATAATTTTTTCATTATCTTCTAAAATGTTACAGTCATAGAGTCATAGAAGTGTACAGCACAGAAACAGACCCTTCAGTCCAACTCGTCGACGCCGTGCTCCAAATTCCAAAGCTACTGTTTACTTTTTCTTAAAAGCTTTCTTAAGAAGGTATATGACAGTTGTCGGATTTGGAATAAATGTCCCTAGCTGGTTGACCATTCCTCAAAAGTATTAAATGTCACTGAAACCCAATGGCTCTGAGAACTCACTTCTTGCTTTCATTTTCCTGGAATCCATATGATTTATTTCCCTTCTTGAAAAAAATGACACCATCCTGCACTCAACAGCATTTGATTACACTCCTTTACAATAATCTGTATCCAATAGCGTTCATTCAGTCAATGCTTGACATCTAGTGGTGATCTATTATAAGCAATGACCGTGAAATGAAAACACACTTCAAGCCCAATTGCAAACTTTTATTCCCCTTTAAAGTGCTCAACAGTATTCAAATTAAATCAACTGAAAAGTTAGCTGAACCAAATGCTTGCACAGCCTAGAAGCAAGCAAAAGAAGGAAAATAGAATTCTTCTTCGTGCTTGCTGTAAACTGTGATTGTTTCAAAAGAAAAGGAGCAACTCAGACAAATCCCAAATATATTTAAGTTCAAGTTACAAAACTGATTGATTGTTTAACATAGACAAATCAGCACAGTGCTTTTCTTGTGTTATTAGTATTAGTTATATTACTTGTTGTAATTACTATAATTAGATATAGTGAGAGATAGTCCTCACCCTTCTGCGTCCTTCACTTCCTGCTTGGTCCCCTTCCTTCCCTTGTCTCCCCTCTCAAATCAATCCACTCCATCCTGCAAACAATCACATTCTACTTCCTCTCCCACTCTATTTTCTCCCTTAACCTAAATCCTGCAGACCCCCTCTCTTTGCCTTCCAGTACACTGCACGATCCACTCCATTCTCCATCAATGCCCATCCCAGTTGACAGACTGGGGATAGAAGTTCAATGCCCAAGTCTGAGGGAGAGGATGGTGAGGCCCAAACCTGAGGATGGGGAGAGCGAGGTTTGAACCTGGGGAGTGAAGGGTGAAGTATTAGCCTGGGGGAGCAGAGACCAATCCCAAGTTTGGGTAAGGGAGGAGTGAGTCCCTAGCCTGGTGGATGGGAGTGAGGTGGTATGCCCACAGCCTCAGAGGGGAATGATGTGAACTTCGAGTCTGGGAAGGAGAGATGGGACCTGATCCTGGGGAGAAGAGAGCAGGGGGAATAAGTCCTGAGTTTGAGAGGAAGCAGAGGGTAAGAATTTGTCTGGTGAGGGGATAAGCCTTGAGCTTAGGCAGTAGGATGGGGCAAGCAAAAGTCTGATGTGGATGGGAGCTGGGGAGGGCAAGCAGTTGAGCCTGGGCCATTGCATAAGCCTGAATGAAGGCTGGGGTGAGGTGGGGATGGGGATAGTCCCTGAGCCTAGGTGGACGGGGTGGCGGCGAAAGCAGAGTCTGGGCAGAGGGAGCAGGGAGATGTGAGCACTGAGGCAGTGGAAGGGGACAGGAGTGGAGAGAGGATGGAAACATGCCCCAGAGCCAAGTTTGAAGATCGAAAGGTGGAGTGTAAGCCCACATAGTAACTGGGAGAGGGTACAATGAGCCTTAGGCCTAGGTGATGGGTGAGCCCCAACCCTGAACGATCATAACGGGTTGAGCCTTCAGACTTGTTAAGGGAGTGGAAGGAGAGCTTTCAGCCAGGGATAGGAGTGTCTCCTAGGCAACCTAGGAGTGTCTCCTTTCGAAAGCAACCACCCCAACACACACAAAAGAAGTTGCATCAAGACACTGTTCAAAAGGGCCACAACATACTGCAGCACACCAGAACTGCAAAAAGAGGAAGAAGAACACCTCTACAATGTATTCGCCAAAAACGGATAACCCCACAATTTCATCAACAGATGCCTAAGGGAAAGACAACGGAATGAGGACATGCCACAACCCAAAGGACTAGCCACGTTACCATACATCAAGAACATTTCTGAACTGACAGCCAGACTACTACGACCATTAGGACTCATAACAGCACACAAACCAACAGCCACTCTCAGACAACTCACCAGGACAAAGGACCCAGCATGAGTAAAACCAACGTAGTGTACAAAATCCCATGCAAGGACTGCACAAAACACTACATAGGACAAACAGGAAGACAGCTAACGATCCGTATCCATGAACACCAACTAGCCACGAAACGACACGACCAGCTATCCTTAGTAGCCACACATGCGGATGACAAGCAACATGAGTTCGACTGGGACAACACTACTATTATAGGACAAGCCAAACAGAGAACAGCCAGGGAATTTCTAGAGGCATGGCACTCATCCACAGATTCTGTCAACAAACACGTCGACCTGGACCCAATATACCGGCCACTGCAGCGGACAGCTGGAACTGACAACCGGAAGCGGCAGAGACAAACCACTATAAATGCCGGAGGAAACATCACAGAAGCGCTTCACAGGAGGCTCCCAAGCACTGAGGATGTCACCTAGACAGGGGACGAAATGTCTGCAACACAAATTCCCAGCTTGGCGAACAGAACCACAACAGTCACCATGTTGTGGAATGTGAGGGAGTGAGCCAGCCTAAAATTGATTTGGAGTGCAGGCCTGAAATGGCTTGCCTGAGTTTTGGGTGGTCTCAAATCATTGCCCCTTCATTACTTAGTACTTTTAGAATGCTATTTAATGTTATTTATTGGGAAGCTTGATACGTTGCATTTTTTTTCAACTGTACTGACATTACTTGGTTTCCATTATTATTCGCTTATCTGTCCTGAACCAATATTCATGCACTTTGGCCCCTGTGTTCCTTTTTATATTTGCAAAGAAATTTGCTGTCCATTTTGATATAAATTGCAAGTTTACTCTCAAAGTTTATTTTCTCACTCTTTATTTTTGTTTGGTCGTCTTTTGTTGTATTTTAAAACTTTCCTAATCCTCTGGTTTATCACTATTTTTCTATTAATTAGATGCTATCCTTAACTTCCCTGGTTAACTATCATTTGATTTTCCCTTTCTGAATTCTTCTTTCCCTCTGGAATATATCTTTGTTGCTATGAATTTTTAAAAAAATGTCTGCCATTGTTTTTCAACTGTCTTTGTTGCTAAACATTTTTTCCAATCCAGTACTGACCTTATTTGTTTGTAATTACCCTTACTTAAGTTTAGCATCGTTGTTTCTGACCTTCTCAAACTAAATGCTAAATTCTACGATATCATGGTCACTACTACCTCCCTAGGGGATCTTCTACTCAGAGACCATCTATTAAACCTATCTCATAACAAACTATTAGATCCAAAATAGTCTTTTTCCTGGTTTCATCCACAACACAGTGTAATTGCGACAGTTTCCTGAAACGCCTCCGTCAATCTGACTTCCCCAATATACGTGAAGATTAGAGTCACCCATGTCATCAAAATACTATTAAACTCCTGCTGAGCAATATCCTACTCACTGATACATAGATTGGGTTACATCAGGGCTATTCACCTCCTGATCTCACTACAACTTTGGTTCAAACATGTACAAAAGATCTGAATTCCAGAGGTGAGGTGAGAGTGACAGCCCTTGACGTCAAGGTTGCATTCAACTCAGCATAGTATCAAGGAACCCTAGCAAAACCGGAATCGATGAGTATCGGGGACAAACTCTGTGCTGGTTGAAGTCATACCCAGGACATAAAAAGACAATTGATTGTTGGAAGTTAGTCATCTCAGCTTCAGGATAGCTCGGCAATAATTCTTCAGGCTAATGACCTAGGCCTAGCCATCTTCATCTGCTACATCAATGACCTTCCCTCCATCATAAGATTAGAGAAGGGGATGTTTGCCGACAATTACACAATGTTTAGCATCATTCATGACTTCTGAGACACTGAAGCAGTCCATGTTTCTATGTAACAAGATGTGGATAATATTCAGGCTTGGGCTGACAAATGACAAGTAACATTTGCGTAAGACAAGTGCCAGGCTATGACCATCACCAATAACAGACAACGTAATCACAGCCCTTGTCATTCAATAGTGTTACTATCACTGAATCCTCCACTATTAATGTCCTGGGGTTATCATTGACCAGCAACTCAACTGGACTCACCACATAAACACAGTAGCTACAAGAGCACATCAGAGGCTAGGAATACAGTGGCGAGTACTCATCTTCTGGCTTCCCAAAGTCTGTCGACCTTCTACAAGGCCCAAGTCAAGAGTGTGATGAATACTCCCCACTTGCTAGGATGGGTGCAGTTCCATCATTCCAACACTCAAGAAGTTTGATATTATCCAGGACAAAAGAGTCCACTTGACTGGCATCACACTCACAAGCATCCATTCTCTCCACCACTGATGTTCAGTAGCAGCAGTGTGTACAATCTACAAAATGTGCTGCAGAAATTCACCAAAGATCCTTACACAGCATCTCCCAAATTAACAATCACTTCCACCTCAGCCAACATGGACAGCAGATACAGAGGAATTTCGATTATCTGAAGGATATGGGTGGGGAGTATTTTGTCTGAGTAATTGAATTCGTGATAATCGAATGCCAGACAGCATAGTTTAGCCAAACATCGAGACCTTGCGATCCTGCCAGATAATCCTATATTCACACAATCAAATGTGGATAATCGAGGTTCCTCTGTACACAGAAACACCACTGCCTATAAGTTCCCCTCTAAGTCACTCACCATCCTAACTTGGAAATATATTGCTGTTCCTTCACTGTCACTGGGTCAAAATCCTCAAATTCCGTCCCTAAGGGCATTGTGGGTCTACCTACAGAACATTGACTGCAGTGGTTCAAGAAGGAAGCTCACCACCACCACCTCCTCAAGGGCAAATACAGGCGGGCAATCAATGCTGCCCAGTCAGTGACGCCATGTCCCACAAGTGAATAGAAACATTATTATCTTCTGATTTGTTTTCTGTCTCACTGTATAGCTATTCTTATTTGGGGCTGGTAGATTACTCGCAGTAATTTCCCCTTCTTGTTATTTCTTACTTTAAGCCTTATAGATTTGACATCTTCCAATTCAAGATTATTTTGTGCTATAATATTTACTTCATCCCATACTAAGAAAGCTACCCTACTACCTTGCTTTGATCTCCTTATAACCATGTTTCTGTAATGGCTGCAAGATCATACTCAAACCTGTATTTGTGCTGTGTTTCATTTATTTTGCTATGAATGCTACATGCATTTAGGTAAAGAGCCATTAATTTTGCCTTTTCACAATTTTGTCTCCCTTTGATTCTATTTATTACCGTTTTTCTCTATTTGTACATTCTACCCATTCTGTTTTTCTCTGGCTTTCATTATCCAAATAACTGCATTGTAATGCTGCTATACCCTATTGCATTGAATATCTACATTTCCCCACCTCACCTCTATTTCAAAGCCCTCTATGGGGGGATTCAAGATGGCGGTGACCCAATAGGTCTGTCCTGTTGAGCTCTGCACCAAAACCCAGACAAAACAGGGCACTCACCCTCTATTACCTAATGTGGTAGAAATAATTCTTTTTTGACCCTACAACTGTCCTATGTTAGTTTAAAATTATTGGAAAAATGACCAAAGGGAAGGGAACGTGAGGACCACAAAAAGCGGGGACCCCCCTGCACTAATGGACGCATCAGTGGCTGCAGCGTCAGCCTCCTTGATTGCCCCAGGGGATTTAACTATGGAGCACAACCTGATGTTGGAGTTTGTGAAACTCCGACAGAAGATTGATTCATCGATGGAGGAGACCCGGGCCAGGCTCGAATTGATCTCGGCCATGCTGCAGAAGCATAACCAGGAGATCCAGCATCTTGGGCAGCATGTTGGGGATGCGGAGCAACAGGCTGCGGCCTATGAAACCGCATCGGAATCCTCGGCAGGTCGGGTCCAGGTCTTGGAATGGCCGGTACGATACGAATGGCTCAGAGGAGCAGTTCAACGAGCTCGAAAATCAAGGTCATCGAAAAAACACCTGCCTGGTGGAGCTTCCTAAACGGGAGGTGGAAGGTCAGCTCATCAGCTTCTTGGAACAATAGCTGGAAGTTTATGAAGCTGAAAGTCGAGGTAGGCCAGGTGCGGGTCAAGCAGGCCCACCGGGTCGCAGTGCACAGGCCCGGTTCGGACCAGCGTCCCCCACCCGGTTCTAGCGCAACTCCAGCATTATAGAAATAAACAAATGATGCTGGAAGCCTCTACAGCACTGGGGAAGGATCCTCAAGCTTTCATATAAAAGGGATCATGAATTATGCTTTTTCAAGACTTCTCTCCAGCCGTGATTCATAAGAGGAAGGCCTTTGATGAGGTAAAAAGGCATATGAGGGACTTGAGTATCCAGTATTCAGTTGGGTACCCAGCAAGACTACGTTTTGGCCATGGAGGGTCTGTGTGCAATTTTGACTCACTGGAAAAGGCAAAGGACTTCTTAGATGCTTTAAAATAGACTGACTGGCATGAATAATATGGACAATTATGCTTGTTTTGTTTTTTCTTTGTAATTTGCCTGGTTGTCGGGGGGTGGGGGGCAGTCTTGTTTTTTTAAATATATGTCAGGGTCATAATTGTTTCTTTTTTTCTCCTTTTCCTCTCTCCTCTCCTTTCTCCCTTCCCACCATCCTTTGTTTCCTTTTTTTCTTATTATTATTTCCTTTTGTTCTTCTTTTCTGGTGAGGGATGGGGGGGGGGGGTGTGTCTGGAGGAAGCAGGGAGAGGTTATATATGTTTGTTCTACCAGGAGTGCCTAGGATTACAGTATGGAGGGGGCAGGTTGAGTACCCACTTTTAACTTTCTTCTTATAAAATGTTTGTGTTTTTTCTTACTTGGTGTTATCTGCAGCAGGGTATGGCTTCAGCCAGAACGAGTCATGGAGCGATTAATGGGTTGTATGAGCGTCCCCTGTGGGCAAGGGGAAAAGTCTCCTTTCATTTGTGCTATTATGTTGGTATGTTGTAGAAGTAGCTGTTAGAAGTTTTGATTTGGTAGTTTTAGAAGTTGTACTTTTAAATTTATACAAACTGTTAATGGTTTTCACCTGGCGCACTATGAGTGGGGTTCTTCCTCCTGGGAGGTCATGGACTGTTTCGGACGATCATGGTTAGCCATTCGTTTAAATGGTGCACCTGGAATGTTAAAGGGAGTCATTCACCAATTAAGAGAAAAAAGATACTGTGAAGCCTTAGAAAGGAGAGGGTCGATGTAGCCTTGCTGCAAGAAACATATTTAACCGATAAGGAGCATTTGAAGTTGCAACAGGGAGGGTTCGGCCACGTGTTTTTCTCATCCTTTAATTCGAAAAGTAGAGGAGTTACTATTCTCATCTGGAAGAACCTCCCATTTCAAATGTTAGGCCAAATCAAGGATGAGTGTGGGCGATTTATAATTCTTAAAACTTTAATACATGGAGAGGAATATAGGATTTTGAATGTATAACCCCCCACCCCGGTGCACCCCCTTAAATTTTTAATAGATGCGTTTTCCAGGCTGATGGCCCTTGGAGCACATCATACAATTATGGGGAGACACTTTAATCGTATTATTGACCATGAAGTGGACAGAATACCTAAGGGTCTTACGGGTATGTCCCCGCAATCAAGGCAGTTGGTGGACCTGAACAGGGAGCTGGGGTTGGTGGACATGTGGCGGTGTCTTTACCCTGAAGGTAAGGATTGCATCTTTTTTTCTAATCCACACAAGATCTATACTAGAATTGACATGTTTTTGTACCATCAACCTTTTTGAATTCAGTGCTATATTGCAGAATAGGGAACATAGCCGTTTCCGATCAAGCGGCAGTGTACATGGAGGTCAAGGACAGTGGTAACAGGACAGGCTCCTGGCACTGGCACATGGACCCTTTCCTCCTGAAAGATATCAAGTTTATAGAGTCCTTTTTTGCAGGAATTTAAAATCTTTTGGGATATTAATTTGGGTATGGCCAATAATCTATCGCTGCTTTAGGAGACTGCCACAGCCTATGCACAGGGTTTGATTATTTTTTACTCTGCGACCTGGCAGTGGCAGATGGGAGAAGAGCAACGTTTGATCAAGGCTCGCCTGAAGGCAGCTGAGTTAGCATACTTTGACAGAACGTTTATAACCAAATTGCAATGGATTACAGCCCTCAGGGCTACTTTAAATGCTGCATTCACCCAGACAGCAAAGAGGGAAATCTGTTTTGCGAAACAGAGATTATTTGAGTATGGTGACAAACCAGGTAGATACCTAGCATACTTGGCCAAAAAGAAGAATGCCCCCCAGTCTATGACATCCATCAGAGAGAATGCTGATACTCTTACTTGCAATGCCAAAAAGATGAATGCAGCATTTAGGAAGTTTTACTCTGAGCTGTACCAGTCGGAGGGCTATGAGGACGGATTGATGAAGATGGAATACTTTAAAACCCTGGACCTTCTGGGTGTAACTTCAGAGCAGGCATCCTTTCTGAATGCTCCCCTGACAATTCAGGAAATACAGCAGACAGTGAGGCTGCTCCAGAGTGGTAAAGCGCCTGGTCCAGATGGATTTCAAAGTGAGTTTTATAAGGAGTTTATAGACATGCTGGCAGGGCTACTCCTGGATATATACAATTACTCATACAGTCAGGACTGCCTCCCATCTTCTTTGTGAGAAGCAAATATTTCTCTTATTTGTAAGAAAAGAAAAGCCCCAAAAGATTGCACTTCATACAGGCCCATATCATTACTGAGCGTGGATTTTAAAACTCTGTGAAAATGCTGGCATTAATGCTGGAGAGGGTATTGCCTTTCACCGTAAAGGAGGATCAGATAAGTTTTATCAAGGGTAGTAGGTCTACCAACAATATTAGAAGAGCATTAAATATGGTCCAAGTATGCCAGCAAAGATCGATTCCAGGTTTGGTAGTCTCCCTGGATGCATAGAAAGCATTTGACCGGAATGGGGTGGCCATACCTTTTTTTAATGACCTGAAACGGTTTGGTCTTGAAGGGGCTTTTGCCAAGTGAGTGGCAGTGTTATATAGCGACCCGAAAGAGGCGGTTCTCACTAATGGTGTAAGGTCAGATAGTTTTAGTGTCGGCAGAAACTGCCAACAAGGGTGCCCTCTCTCACCACCTTTATTTATAATGGTGATTGAGCTGCTGGAGGAGGCCATCCAGAGGGATCCCAACATAATTGCCCCACAGGTAGGATCAGGCAGGCATTAAATTACCCTCTATGCAGATGACGTCTTTCTTTTCTTAACAGACCCAATGACATCTGTTCTCCATTTAATACAAGTGATTAATTTATTTGGCTTATTCTCAGGGTATAAAATTAATTTCATAAAGTCATAAGCCATGCCTGTGGGGGGCCTTACTAATATATCTGATTTTGGGGATGGAACCCATTTCCCTTTCTCGTGATCACAGGGAGGTTTCCTGTATTTAGACATTTTTATCACCAGTCTTCGATCAATTATATAACACTAATTATGTGCAGTTGCTAGAGAAGATAAGGTAGACCTTCCATACTGGGAGGATCTTCCGATATCTTGGTTGGAAAGAATAGCTCTGGTGAAAATGATTATTCTTCCTTTCTTGTTATATCCCATGCAAATGCTCCCTTTGATGCTGCCAAGGCAAGCACTATGGAGCCTTTACAGTTGGCTCGAATCTTTTATCTGGCAGCATAGGCGGTCTCTTATTAAACTGGATAAATTGCAGCTCCCGCAGTGGATGGGAGGTTTGGATTTCCCGGACTTTAAGAAATATCAATTGAGTTCCTATGTGGCTGACTGGGTCTGCCAGGACCTGCGATCAATCTGGTTGGACATTGAGGCTTCCCAAACAAAATGCCCCCTCATCAATTTGTTGTTTATGAACAAGAGGAGGACTGTTATGGACCACTGCAGAAACCTAATTATCCTTAAAACAGTTGAAGCATGGAGAATGATGCGGCAAGGTGAGGGGAAGTTTTTTTCACACCCACAGCAGGAAAGTTGGAATTCCGGCCGGGGTTGACGGACTCTGGCTTTAAGTTCTGGGAATCTCCAGGAATCTCCTGTTTGGGAGATTTATTTGAAGGGGAGATCATGATGTCTTTCGAGCAGCTGAGTCAGAAATTTGAACTACCTAGGAGAGACCTCTTTCGTTACTTCCAGATTAGGGACTTTATGCAAAAAAAATACTATATTGATGGTTAGTCCCTATAAGTCGGTTACGGAAAGGAGAGTGTTCTCGGTCAGCACCCTGTATCACTTGTTAGGAAGTAATGTCTCAAAGGACATTGAGCGAATATGGAGAATCTGGACTCAAGAATTGGGGTTGAAATCTCATCTGAGATGTGGGAGGATATTTGGGAGAAGGTTGGGGAGATTTTGATTTGTAACAGGACCCCGGCTATCCAAATGAAGATACTCCACACGGCTCATTTGGCAATGGAATGGTTTGCGAAATTAAAGACAGGAGTGTCCCCAATGTTAAATGTAAAATGGATGCTAGCACTCTTACTCATTGTTTGTGGTCATGCCACAAGCTTCGCTGGTATTGTGATGCCATAATGAGCATTTTGGAAACTGAGGTTAAGTTGGATCCGGTGTCCCTCCTCTTGGGTCTTCCACATCTCCCTTGTTTGGACACGGATGGGAATAAATTGTTTAATAATTTTTCATTTTGTGCATGCAAGAATATTCTAATGAGTTGGGTATCAGAGAACCCCTGGGAATTTCGTGCTGGTATAGATTAGTTATGGAGCACATACCCCCTGGACTTCCTTACGAGTATGGTGCACCAGAAAACAAAAATGTTTTCTCGAACATGGTGGCCCTTTCTGAATTATATTGATGCAGACTTGTCGGCTATATTGATTAGGGCCTTTGTGTAGTCATGAGGGCTATGTCTGGTGGTCTGGGGGCCCCGGGGGGAGGAATCCTGAATAAATATGGGTTTGCTTACTAATGTTCCCAGTACTGGGGAGCTTTAGTGGGATTGCGCTGAGTGCAGCTCACTCCATAGATGCACCACCCTCTGCATGAAAAAGTTGCCCTTTAGGTCTCTTTTATATCTTTCCCCTCTCACCCTAAAGCTATGCCCTCTAGTTCTGGACTCTCCTACCCCAGTGAAAAGACTTTGTCTATTTATCCTATCCATGCCCCTCATGATTTTATAAACCTATATAATGTCACCCCTCAGGTGGTCATGTTGCAGCTGTACAGGACATTGGTTAGGCCACTGTTGGAATATTGCATGTACTTCTGGTCTTCTTCCTAACGGAAAGATGTTGTGGAACTTGAAAGGGTTCAGAAAAGATTTACAAGGATGTTGCCAGGGTTGGAGGATTTGAACTATAGGGATTGAATAGGCTAGGGCTGTTTTCCCTGGTGTGTTGGAGATTGAGGGGTGATCTTATAGAGGTTTATAAAATCATGAGGGGCATGGATAGGATAAATGGACAAAGTCTTTTCCCTGGGGTGGGGGAGTCCAGAACTAGGGGGCTTAGGTTTAGGGTGAGAGGGGAAAGATATAAAAGAGACCTAAGGGGCAACTTATTCACGTAGAGGGTGGTACGTGTATGGAATGAGCTGCCAGAGAAAGTGGTGGAGGCTGGTACAATTATAACATTTAAACGGCATCTGGATAGATATATGAATAGGAAGGAATTGGAGGGATATGGGACGGGTGCTAGCAGGTGGGACTAGATTGGGTTGGGATGTCTGGTCAGCATGGACAAGTTGGACCGAAGGGTCTGTTTCCATGCTGTACATCTCTATGACTCTATGACATCGATTCCTGTGCAGTTCAAGTGAAGTCTGTCCTATCAGAACTTATCCTTTCCACCCATTACTGGTGCCAGTGACCCAAGAATAGAAACCCATTCCACTCTCACTAATCTTTGTGGGTAGGGATTAACTCCTTGATTTTATTTATCCTGTGCCAGTTGCCCAGGGCTCAGTTTGAAATCCAGAGATTATAACCTTGGAGGCTCTGCTTTTTGAATCATTTCCTAATTACATAGAACAATACAGCGCAGTACAGGCCCTTTGGCCCTCGATGTTGCGCCGATCCAAGGCCACCTAACCTACACTAGCCCACTATCCTCCATATGCCTATCCAATGCCCGTTTAAATGCCCATAAAGAGGGAGAGTCCACCACTGCTACTGGCAGGGCATTCCATGAACTCACGACTCACTGAGTAAAGACAATTGTTGAAATTCTTTCAGCAGAATCTCCTTTCTTGTCCTATCAATGTCATTGGTACTAACATGAATGACGACACCTGGATCTTAACCCTCCCACTCCAAGATTTTCTCCAGCCCTAAGACATGTCCTTAACTTTGGTACCAAGTAGGCAACACAGTTTTCTCAACCCCACTCACTGCTGTGAAGAACTCTATATATTGTGTTAATTATATTGTCTGATACCACAACTACATTCCTATTTCCTCTCCTGACTTGAATAGCTCCCTGTACCATGGTATTGTCGTCAGTTTTATCATCTTTCTTGTGTCCCTATTCTTATGTGCACAGCTTGCAAGAACCTTGATGGCAAATTGCAAGAGCCATGGCTCCTCAAATGCAACCAGTCACATTCTCCTGTCTCCGATCACAGGAAAATTTGAATTACCTAGTCTAGGAGGTGTGACCACCCTCTAGAGCAAAGTATCCAGGTCACATTCCCCTTCATTGATGAAGTGCAATGTTTGCAGCTTGGACCTCAGCTCCTCAACTCGGATTCAACATTCCTCGAACTGCAAACATTTCCGACACATGTTTGCTCTGGATCACCATGGTGCCCACCAGCTTCCATACATTGCACAACCAACACACATCTCTCCTGCCATCACTATCGTTTTGACTTATTTTGTGAAATAATTTCTGTAGACTCCCTGCTCTTTACATTTTAATGTAATGAAAGAAAATCATGAGAATTAACCAGCTATTTTTAAGGAGAAGAGAAACAGTGGAGACATAAAGGCCTTACTTTAAAGAACTAGAAATATTCATGAATCCTTCTCAATCAGTTTCTTTCCCTTCAATCGCGTTACACTGTATTTTGTGATGTCACTTTGAATTGAATTGAATTTATTGTCACATGTACCGAGGCACAGTGAAAATCTTTGTCTTGCTAGCAATACCGGTCGATCACTTGGTTAAATAGCGTAGATAAGTAACTATTAACAGCAGCGAAAACCAAAACACAGGTAAAGGCAAATGCTAAGAGTTTGAGAGTCCATTCAATATTCTAACAACAGTAGGGTAGAAATTGTTTCAAAACCGGCTGGTGTGTGTATTCAAGCTTTCTGTACCTTCTCCCTGATGGTAGTGGTTGTAGAAAAGCATTGCCAGGGTGGAATGGATCTTTGAGAATGCTGGTAGCCTTTCCTTGACAGCGGGCCTGGTAGATAGACTCTATAGATGGGAGGTTGGCCTTTGTGATTATCTGGGCCGAGTTC
Source organism: Chiloscyllium punctatum (assembly GCF_047496795.1). NCBI lineage: Eukaryota > Metazoa > Chordata > Chondrichthyes > Orectolobiformes > Hemiscylliidae > Chiloscyllium > Chiloscyllium punctatum. The sequence continues at coordinate 37,097,710 of NC_092782.1, read as the reverse complement.
ACCACACTCTGTAATCATCTCCAATCTTGAATGGTACAGTTGCCATACCTGGTAGTGAAACACCCAGACAGAAGGCTCTCGATGGTACACCTATACAAGTTGGCAAGGGTATTCACCGGCATGCCAAATTTCCCCAGCTGCCTGAGGAAGAAGAGACATTGTTTGCCAATGGCTTCACTAAAGGTAGACCTATCGATACATTATTCTCTCTCTCATTTTTTTTCAGATTAAATTCCCTGCAGTGTGGAAACATGCCATTTGGCACAACAGGTCCACACTAACCCTCTGAACAGTAACCCACCCAGACCCATTTCCCTTTGACTAATGCATCTAACACTATGGGCAATTTAGTGTGGCCAATTAACCTGACCTGCACATCTTTGAATTGTGGGAGGAAACCCATGCATGCACAGGGAAAATGTGCAAACTCCACACAGTCACCCGAGGCTGGAATCATACCCGGGTCCCTGGTGCTGTGAGGCAGCAGTGCTAACCACTGAGCCACCGTGCTGCTCACCACGATTTTGTTCTGGAGCATTTCCTTCTGGCAGTAAACCTTAGTTGAAGTACCTCTGCCTCCCTTCAATCAATTCACATTTCAATTAATTTCCAGTTCACTCATACAGTCTTTGTCTAATTCAGCTGAAGGTTTCTTCACATTGCCCGTGCAACTTACTCCCATCACTAATGAACAGAGTTTGAAGGATTCAAAGGATGGGATGAAACACAAAATTCTGCTTCTCAGAAATTCACTGGGTATGTTATGATCCTAGGAGAAAGTGAGGACTGCAGATGCTGGAGACCAGAGTTGAAAAATGTGATACTAGAAAAACACAGCAGGCCAGGCAGCATCCGAGGTGCAGGAGAATCAATGTTTTGGGCATAAGCCCTTTTGAAGATTCTCCTGCTCCTCGGATGCTGTCTGGCCTGCTGTGTTTTTCCAGCATCACATTTTTCAGCCCATGTTATGATCCCAGCCAATATTATTACTGGACATGTCAGTTCTTGCTTGGTAGATCATATTGTTTTCTGATTTAACACAGAGATCTTCAACTAAGACATCAGGACACATTGCTGAAAATTTGATTTTCATAATAAAAAGAAGTTTAACATGCAAACCAGATGGCAAAGTTAAATAAACCAAGCTATTTACATGCACACAATTTGAAAAATTTCAAACACACAGTCAAGATTAAAGCTGATCTACTTAAACATCAACACTTTAGAGTACTCAAACATCAGACAGCATTTGTTTCTCTACCTAAAGGTTTAGCTTAACTGTTTTGAATTCCTGGCTTGAGAGTTCAGTAGTCTCTTTTTTGATCAGTCACATAATTGCCCTTTGACTTGCTCAGCTTCAAATAATTTCTTTAGGGTTCTAGTCAAACATTTCTGGTATGGAATATTCAAATTAAAATCCTGTCAATGAGGATCAACTATTCCCTAACGGTCCTAAACTGTCTTATTTCATCGGAAGAAATTGTCTCTCACAGCTAACTTCCATCAGGACCTCTGCAAAGCGAAAAACAAAAACATTTGAAGGAATGGGTGTTTTGCCGAAAGCAAAACAAAAGCTTGATCTTTTGTTACAGAAAGCATGTTAGTTCTCCTCAGTATTTATTTTGTCTGCTCATAAAGTTCTTCCAATGCAAAAATCCCCATTACCACCACAGCAGCTCTGTCTTTCAAACTTGTTCTAAAGAAAATCTTGATTCCAGAAATACTGACAAGTCAATTATCAAACCCTCTCATACACGAAGACCAATATCTACATGCCATTGATTCATATATGTATTTTCATCACATACATTTCATGACAAGTGATAGAATTCTTATTTAAACTTTTTAAAATTCACAATACATTTTAGGTGTACACCTTGGAGAGATGCCTGGTTTTCTGGGCAGTAGCACAAAATGGATACTGGGTAAGACCGCTCTCTGGGCTATGGTAACTACTACCAGCCTGTTGATTTCCTTATTGTAATAGATGGCAGATTGCAGGTAAGAGGGTTGCATTGCTCTCCCAGCTCTGGCTTCAGCAGCTACTTTCCCTAAAACAGCAGCTTAGTACAGGGGGTCTGTTAGGAAGGGAGTTCTAGACTTCTGCCTGAACAACATCAATGGAACAGCAATGTTGTTCGGAATGGTGCATGATTAAGGGAGGAACTTGCAGATGCTGATGATCCCATGCATGGTAGAAGTCACAGGTTTGAAAGGTGAGGGAGCGTTTGAGTTGATGAGTTACTTCTAAATTTAATTCCACTGCACACTTTCTACATACTATTATTATTTAATATTGCTACATTTACATAGCTTGGCTTTTTTTTTGTTACTGTAACCCTCCAGCAGGATGGTGGAGCATCTTTGCATTTCTTCAAAAAGATCACCCCGACAGAGTGGGCACAGAGATTCCAGAGAATAAGCAAAGATGGCATGACAGTTGAAATGGAAGGGGTAAGGGATGCTGCTGGGGAAGATGTCTGAAAATACACTGTAAAATTTGTTTATCCCTGTTGATATTGTAATCTATAAGAGAGTTACATTTGATACCTATAAAACTGCTGTTAATACACAGGGGCAGCAAGCTAAATGAAATCAGCTTCACTATCATTGGATTATTCCTACACAAATTTAACAAGCTCTGATCACTTTCGAACATGTGATTGCTTGAATGTGATCATCTGCGAGGAAGACCCATTCAAATCACACAAATTGATGTCCGTTGATACCTGGTGCAGTTTCAAGCAGCTTAGACCACGATCAAATGCTCAATCTTTTCTGTTCAGGCAGAATATGATCCAAGAATATGATCCAAGAACATGAATACCAAACTTGGCAAATTGATTTTCCTCATTGAGTATAAGGCCTGCTGTTTGAAATACTCTCATAACTTAACCCAGAATCCTCAATCATGCTTCTTTTTGATTCTATTACATAACTGTGTGTTATTCATTCGATAAGTTATAAATTACTTGCTGTCAAGGATTCGAGACATTAACACTGGAAATGCTGGTAGTGACAAAATTTCCATTGCAACAAAATAAGCTCATATGATGTAATAAAAGTGACTGACAACCTTGACTACAGTCTGGGTGCATTCATTGAAATCGGTTGTTTGTAACTATCTTCAACACTACTGGCTTGTTTTCCCAGATTGTTGTCTGCTAAAAAAATTGGATGACTTCTGTTTGGACCACCTTGTTCAATTACATGGAAGAAAGACAATCCCTCCATACCAGCGATCATCCTCGTTAACCTTGGAGTCACGTAACATGGAAACAGACCCTTTAGTCCAACCAGTCCAACACAATCCCAAACTAAACTAGTCCCATCTGCCTGCTCCTGGCTCATATCCCTCTTATTCATATACTTAGCTAAATGACTTTTAAACATTGTATCTGTGCCCACATCCACCACTTCCTCAGGAA